>NW_018128244.1:78312-80751 GCF_001952655.1 Monopterus albus | reverse complement strand
CCGAGGAGGTTTGGCATGTTGCCTAGGATCCTCAGCAACTTCTACAGCTGCATCATTGAGAGCATCTTGATCAGCTGCATCACTGTCTGGTATGGAAATACTACTGCTATGGAGTGTAGTACCTGTACATTGTAATATTGATATACTGTAGTACATTGTGGTACTGCTATAATGTAGTCAAGTGTAGCAATGCTACACTGTAGCACAGTGTATAAACACTGATATGCTGCAGTACTGTGTGTACAGAGTGTGAATGTCAGTGTTTATGGCTGCTGCATACAAGGCGACCCCCTTCCCCCACTTGGGACAGAGATCACCTTCCTTTGTCCCACATTCTCAAGTACCCATCAGGACCCAAGATGGCAGCGCGTAGGTACGCAGCGGCTCGCGGCTCTGGGCTTTTTGTTTTTCTATTCGTATCTTTGTTCATGTTTTTGTTGTCACTACAGTTTTCTGAAGCCACCATCCAGTATGGAATAGCTGAACTACACACAATATGGAAACAATATGAACTTTATGCACACACGAAGCCGGACTTTATTCCACCAGAGTTACACCGGACCACTACGGCTCTCACCATCCCCCCTTTGTGGCCAAGGAGACGGAGACGACATCGTAAACAAAAGAGGAGCAAGAGAAGTGGCCTGCGTGCTAGGCTACAAATAATTTTTCGCCGCACTAACCAATAAAATGGACGAGATTCGGCTGTGGATCGTCTCACGGGGGAAGGACAGCTGTGTAGCGATTATAACTGAAACCTGGTTGGATGACAACATTCCGGACACTGCAGTGGAGCTGGAGGAATGCTCCTTGTTTCGAGCAGACAAGACTGCAACATCTTCTAAACAGAGGTGGAGATCTGGCACTGTACATCCACAACTTCTGGTGCATAGCTATTACCATCATTGGAACACATTGCTCCCCGACTTGGAATATCTGGCAGTGAAATGCAGACCTTTTAAAACGGTGAGAGAGATTTGCTCAGTTCTGATTGCAACTGTCTATATACCACTCTGTCCTCTCTGGTCCAATCATCCAAGACAGCGCCCTAGGAAGGGGAAGAAATCCTATACTGCCTGAATTCCTACATACACATACACTTCTTCCTATGTTTCCAACTAACTGCTCCGTATTAGGCATTGCTTTCCGTTTCACTAATTAAAACTGTTCTGCCTGTGTGTGTGTGTGTGTGTGTGCGCGCATAATGTTCCTACCATTGAGGCTTTCTCCTCCGCAAGCTTCCATATCTAATCTCTGTCTCACTAACTTTGGAGTCCCAGTGAACTGCAACTCCCCTGGCTCCACTAGCTGAGTGGTGATAATAAATTCACCGTGGACTCTCTTAGCCAGAGTTGTAAATCTAATGAGATTCAGTAATTTAGTAGACAAGACACTATAATGTTGAACAGTGTTTCAGTGACTAATACAGTAAATATTAACCAGTGGTTCAGTGAACACATAAGGTGATGTGTAACTATGTAAACATAGTAACTGTGACATATAAGTATGTAAACTTATGTATTCTAAAATAAAATCTTAACTATTCTTTTTCTAATATGATTGAATAGTCATACACAAAGTGAACACACAGGTTAAATAAGCAACAATCATGGTGTCAATCTTCTTCTAAATAAGTACTTAATTCAATCAAATGTTAGAACTAATCCTAGAGTATAACTTTGTTAATAATTTTACTCCGCACTAACCAATAAAATGGACGAGATTCGGCTGTGGATCGTCTCACGGGGGAAGGACAGCTGTGTAGCGATTATAACTGAAACCTGGTTGGATGACAACATTCCGGACACTGCAGTGGAGCTGGAGGAATGCTCCTTGTTTCGAGCAGACAAGACTGCAACATCTTCTAAACAGAGGTGGAGATCTGGCACTGTACATCCACAACTTCTGGTGCATAGCTATTACCATCATTGGAACACATTGCTCCCCGACTTGGAATATCTGGCAGTGAAATGCAGACCTTTTAAAACGGTGAGAGAGATTTGCTCAGTTCTGATTGCAACTGTCTATATACCACTGCGAGCTAATGCTAAATTAGCACTGGAGGAGCTGTACTGCCTGATCAGCAGGCAGATGAACGCAAACCAAGAAGCGGCTGTGATTGTGGCTGGAGACTTTAACCATGTGGAACTTAAAGCAGTGTTTCCCAGATTCTACAGATTAATCAATTTTCCAACCAGGGACAATAACATCCTGGATCAGGTTTATTGCAATATCCGGGGAGCATACAAGGCCATAGCAGCTCCACACCTGGGCATGTCAGATCACATCTCTGTGGAGCTGATCCCAGCATATAAACCTCTGATCTGCAGGACAAAACCAATCACCAAAACAGTTAAGGTGTGGACGGAGGAGGCTTCTTCAGCATTACAGGACTGTTTTGAGCATACTGATTGGGGGGTGTTCAAAGAGGGCTCAGAC
>NW_018128244.1:76699-77979 GCF_001952655.1 Monopterus albus | reverse complement strand
TACAGAGTGACAGTAGAGAGCATCCTCTGTCTCAGTGCGACAGTGTGGTACGGGAGCTGCACTGCACAGGACAGAAAGGACTTGACCCAGGTGGTGAGAACAGCTCACGGCATTGTAGGGAGTCCTCTTCTGGATCTGGACTCACTATACACTGACCGGATCCAGAGGAGGGCCGGACGGATTGCTGCAGACCCCACCCACCCAGGCAACAGTCTGTTTGTGCCTCTTTCCTCCAGAAAGGGGAGCTGGAAGGGGAGCATTACTTTACACTTCCTCTGTGGCAGGTACCCGTAAAACGAAACAAAAATATAGTATTTCAGAGACGATCAAGAACAAGAATTGACCTCCCCTGAGACACAAGTCAAAAAAGATACCTAGGAACAATACAAAAAATAATAGCATTGAGAGGGATCAAGAAAACAACCAGGAAATCAAGTACAATTGAATATTACTCTCACAATTAATCCCACAATAGGGGAAAGAAACTTGTGGTTCAGCCATAATAATCCCTGAGGAACTACTCAAAAATACCTAAAGCAGGGCAATGTACAATATTTGAGAGAGATCAGGAACAAGATATTACACATGAGCCTATTTACAATGCATTTCACCCCCAGGAGCTGAATATTGCACCTCAGTCGACTATTGCATAGTCCCTCATAATTTCACATATCTTATCATTGCAGTGATGTGTTGTACAGTCTGATGGCTGTGGGGAGGAATGACCTGCGTTAACATTCCTTCTTATACTGGGGATGTAACAGTCTTGTGCTAAAAGAACTGTTCAGAGACACCACTGTGTGGTGCAGTACTGGACTTTATTACCACTACCAATGACAGTGTCCCAACCCAGAAACAGATCACCACATACTGTTAGAAGCAATGGATGAACAATGATGTGTGGCTCCTGCTAAAGGCCCGCAACTCTGCCTTCAGATCTGGTGATGCACAGGCCTACAGTTTATCCAGGGCCAACCTGAGGAGCATCAAGAAGGCCAAGCACCGCTACAAGCTAAAGGTCGAGGAACACTTCACAATCCCTGACCCCCGATCTATGTGGAAGGGCATCCGGGGCATCAGTGACTACAAGCCCGGCAACTCCACCCTAACAACTACAGATGTCTCCTTCCTCAATGAGCTAAATGACTTCTATGCTCTCTTCAACCAGGACAACAAGGAGACAGCTATCAAGTTCAGCCACACCACAGACCATCAGCCACTCACACTCACCTCCACTGACGTGTATGCTGCTCTGAGCCGAATCAACATACGAAGCGCTG
>NW_018128244.1:68092-76675 GCF_001952655.1 Monopterus albus | reverse complement strand
TCCTGGACACGTGCTCAGGGCATGTGCAGTACAGCTTGCTGGCATCTTTACAGACATTTTTAACCTGTCCCTCGTCCAAGCAGTTGTGCCGACATGCTTCAAAACCACCTCCATTGTGCCAGTGCCAAAACATTCCACCCCACTATGCCTGAATGACTACCACCTGTAGCACTCACACCCATCGTCATGAAGTGCTTCGAGCACCCTCTTTCGCCTGCTGCATTACCTTAAATCTCTCCCCTCTATGGCACGGAGCCTTGTGTTCATGACCTTTCTGCTCTTTCACTTAAATTCATCATAATGGTTTCTGTCTCTTTTTCCTTCATAAACTCCCCCACCTCTCTCAGACCACCCATTTTTTTAATCACCCCACCTCTGGCACCCATCTATAACCCACTCTTCTGTGCTCTCTTCCAGGAGGAGACAGATGCTCCACATGTGCTGGCGAAATCTGCTTTTTCACCCATGACTGCAGGCCTGTACACGTGCATCAAGTTTGCAGATGGCATCACAGTGAAAGGCCTCATCAGCGACAACAATGAGCGACAACAGCCTTGTTGCCAATTTTCCCCCAGTGGCCACTCATATATTGGAAGAAAACCAATCTTCCTGTGGCCCAAAAAGCATTTGGATCACAAATTACCATTAAAAGACATGTCTTTAAAATTGTAGACAGGACACCTGGTACTTCAAACAAAGTCAGTTATTCTTCTTTGGATTATCAATTCTTAATCCATTTGTATAACTTAAAAAGTGAGTTTTATTTCCAGGATGTTATCACAATGCAAAGTTTATGGGATGGGTGGGAATGTGCAGCAGGTTCTTCCTGAGGACACTGAAGAAGAACCACCTGTCTTCAGCCATCCTGATGAACTTCTACCGCTGTGCCATCGAGAGCATCCTGACCAGCTGTATCACAGTCTGGTATTGAAACTGCTCTGTCTCTAACTGCAAGGTGTTGTGGTGGGTGGTGAAAACTGTCCAACGCATCACAAGGACTCTACTTCCAGCCATTGAGGGTGTCCACAGGGAATGCCATCTCTGACAGGCTCGCAACATTCTCAAGGACTCCTCTCACCCTGCTCACAAACTGTTTGACCTCCTGCCCTCTGGGAGGCGCTTCAGCAGCCTCCGAACCAAAACCAGTAGACTCAGGAACAGCTTCTTCCCCACAGCTGTTTCTTTACTCTACTCTGTCCCTCATTGACCCCCCCACTGCCTTCCTCTATACCACTACACAAACCTCACCCCTTCTCATCTCTCCTCCTGGGACTAATGCAATACACTTGTTACCTGTAACACTGAAGTGATTTGTTAATTCTCACATATTCACAGAATACAGGTCTGTATTCATCTGCACACTGTTCATATGCTGATACTGTATATTTATCTTTATCTTTGCACTATTTACATCCATAGAACTGTTCACTCATGTAACTTATTGTTGTCTTCTTATTCTGCACTGTTTCATTCCATCTCATCCCATTGCACTAGTGTTCCATAAGCTTAATGTACCCTGTCCATTACTGTAATTTGAATCCATAGTCTGTTGTACACCATACATTACCCTACATATCTTACTGTAAATATCAATTGCACATATCCATCGGTAAATTATTTCTGACTGTACAGACTGCAGATACTCTGCACTGCTGTTATTGCACTTCTGGTTAGATGCTAAACTGCATTTCGTTGCCTTGTACTTGTACATGAGTAATGACAATAAAGTTGAATCCAATCTAATCTAATCTAACAATGCATAGGATCTACACCAAAAAATACTCAGATTTATAAAACCGTGAGCATGCACGCTTCCACACAGTTTCCCTTTCTAAATTACATTTTGAATGTGCACATTTTGGTGAGGTGCATATTCCCAAACACAGGTGAGTCTCATTATGTGCAGCTTTCCAATCAACTTACAGCCTATCACAGAAAGAGAATTGGTATAAAGCACATTATTAAAGCATTTAACGAACCTATCATCAGCTTCTTGTCTATACACATAAAGCCTTCATTTGACAAGTGGTGCTGATGTTGGCATTTCAACGTTTCTACTGTCTAAAACTCCAAAACTCACTTTTCAGAAAAACTACAACAGGTCACTATATTGTCAACTTTGCAGCTCTGAGTATTGTAAAATGGGGACACTACACTCGTTCTTAGGAGCAGGACTTCTTGCTGAAAGTGAGAGTAGGACACTTCATAAGTAACTCTGAAGTCCTAGGTAGGAGCATTCTTGGTCATAAGGTACAGTGCCTTGCGAAAGTATTCGGCCCCCTTGAACTTTGCGACCTTTTGCCACATTTCAGGCTTCAAACATAAAGATATAAAACTGTAATTTTTTGTGAAGAATCAACAACAAGTGGGACACAATCATGAAGTAGAACGAAATTTATTGGATATTTCAAACGTTTTTAACAAATAAAAAACTGAAAAATTGGCCGTGCAAAATTATTCAGCCCCCTTAAGTTAATACTTTGTAGCGCCACCTTTTGCTGCGATTACAGCTGTAAGTCACTTGGGGTATGTCTCTATCAGTTTTGCACATCAAGAGACTGAAATTTTTGCCCATTCCGCCTTGCAAAACAGCTCGAGCTCAGTGAGGTTGGATAGAGAGCGTTTGTGAACAGCAGTTTTCAGTTCTTCCCACAGATTCTCGATTGGATTCAGGTCTGGACTTTGACTTGGCCATTCTAACACCTGGATATGTTTATTTGTGAACCATTCCAATGTAGATTTTGCTTTATGTTTTGGATCATTGTCTTGTTGGAAGACAAATCTCCGTCCCAGTCTCAGGTCTTTTGCAGACACCATCAGGTTTCCTTCCAGAATGGTCCTGTATTTGGCTCCATCCATCTTCCCATCAATTTTAACCATCTTCCCTGTCCCTGCTGAAGAAAAGCAGGCCCAAACCAGGATGCTGCCACCACCATGTTTGACAGTGGGGATGGTGTGTTCAGGGTGATGAGCTGTGTTGCTTTTACGCCAAACATAACATTTTGCATTGTTGCCAAAAAGTTCGATTTTGGTTTCATCTGACCAGAGCACCTTCTTCCACATGTTTGGTGTGTCTCCCAGGTGGCTTGTGGCAAACTTTAAACGACACTTTTTATGGATATCTTTAAGAAATGGCTTTCTTCTTGCCACTCTTCCATAAAGGCCAGATTTGTGCAGTATACGACTGATTGTTGTCCTATGGACAGAGTCTCCCACCTCAGAGCAGGGACAGGGAAGATGGTTCAAATTGATGGGAAGATGGATGGAGCCAAATACAGGACCATTCTGGATGGAAACCTGATGGAGTCTGCAAAAGACCTGAGACTGGGACGGAGATTTGTCTTCCAACAAGGCAATGATCCAAAACATAAAGCAAAATCTACAATGGAATGGTTCACAAATAAACATATCCAGGTGTTAGAATGGCCAAGTCAAAGTCCAGACCTGAATCCAATCGAGAATCTGTGGAAAGAACTGAAAACTGCTGTTCACAAACGCTCTCTATCCAACCTCACTGAGCTCGAGCTGTTTTGCAAGGAGGAATGGGCAAAAATTTCCGTCTCTCGATGTGCAAAACTGATAGAGACATACCCCAAGTGACTTACAGCTGTAATCGCAGCAAAAGGTGGCGCTACAAAGTATTAACTTAAGGGGGCTGAATAATTTTGCACGGCCAATTTTTCAGTTTTTTATTTGTTAGAAAAGTTTGAAATATCCAATAAATTTCGTTCCACTTCATGATTGTGTCCCACTTGTTGTTGATTCTTCACAAAAAATTACAGTTTTATATCTTTATGTTTGAAGCCTGAAATGTGGCAAAAGGTCGCAAAGTTCAAGGGGGCCGAATACTTTCGCAAGGCACTGTAGCTTTCAGAGTGATTCCTAGGAGTAATTCTGAGACACTAGTAAAAGCAGGCCCTGATTGTTCTGGATCTAGTCCTGGTCCTTGATCCTGATTGTGATTCTGATTCTGTCTGCAGGTACTGGAGACACGGTGGCAGTGATGATCACGGAGGCGTATGGTAAAGAGATCCTGTCGCACTTGGAGAGGAACCTGACGGTCCTGGTCTCAGTGGTGGGACAACGTGGTCCCATTAAGAACATTAGCCGAGGCTCACTGGTTTTTGTTTCCATCTCCTTTATTGTCCTCATGATCATCTTGTCTGCTTGGCTCATCTTCTACTTCATCCAGAAGATCCGGTACAGCAGCACCAGAGACCGTAGCCAGGTAACAAGCTAGCTCACTGCTAACATGCCAGCAGGCTAACATACAGCTAACAGGCTAACACACAGCTAACCCACAGCCAACAGGCTAACATGCAGCTAGTAGGTTAACAGATAGGCCTCTCCCTCTCCTTGTATTCCTCCTTCTCCTTATGTTCAGCTGAATTATTGTGTGTATGCTGTAAAGCATCCACACTATGCTCTCCTGTTCTTTATTGTGTGGATGCTGTAGCATCCACACTCTTATCCCCTTCTTTATTATTGTGTGGATGCTATGAAGCATCCACAGTATGTTTTCCTGGTCTTTATTATTATTCTTACGTATGTTTTTTGGCCCTTAACTACTTCACCATACAGTCTTATGCAAAAGTTTAGGCACCCCTTGATAAATAACAGATTTTGGTGATTTTTTATTTGAACAGATGTTAACACAGTTTCTCTTGGAAATGGAAAAAATGCACAATATTTTCTGCAAACAGTGATGCATAGTTACTTCTTATGCCATAAATTGAACAAAAATAAAAAATAAAAACATTATTATGGCATGGTGCAAAAGTTTGGGCACCCTAAGAGTTCCAGAGTCTCAAAGTCTCTCACAAGGTATCAGACCTTAATCAGCTCGTTAGATCTGATGCACAGCAACAGCTGTCATTGGTAAATGCCAATTTCAAAGCTGTACAAATACTTTGACTCTTCAAACCTTGTGCACACACTTGTGGACACCCAGCAACCATGGGTTCCTCTAAGCAGCTGTGTAAGACCCTGAAAATGAAAGTTATTGACGCCCACAATGCAGGAGAAGGCTACAAGAAGATAGCAAAGCGTTGTCAGCTTGCAGTTTCCACAGTAAGAAATGTAAATAAGAGATGGCAGATCAGGGGAACTGTGGAGGTCAAGATGAGATCTGGAAGACCAAGAAAACTCTCGGACAGAACTGCTCGTATGCTGGTCAGAAAGACAAATCAAAACCCCCATTTGACTGCAAAAAACCTGCAGGAAGATTTAGCAGACTCAGGAGTGGTGGTGCACCGTTCCACTGTGCAGCGATGCTTGCACAGACAAGGCCTTCATGGAAGAGTCAGCAGAAGAAAACCTTATCTGCGTCCCCATCATAAAATCCAACGTCTGAAGTATGCAACAGGACATCTACAGAAGCCCGATGCGTTTTGGAAACAAGTGCTGTGGACTGATGAAGTTAAAATAGAACTCTTTGGACACAATCAGCAAAGGCATGTTTGGAGAAAAAAAGGAGCAGCATTTCATGAAAAGAACACCTTGCCAACTATTAAGCATGGGGGTGGATCTATCATGCTCTGGGGTTGTGTTGCAGCCAGTGGCACAGGAAACATTGCACGGGTGGAGGGAAGAATGGATTCCACTAAATACCAGCAAATTCTGGAAGCAAACATCACACCATCTGTAAAAAAGCTGAAGCTGAAAAGAGGATGGCTTCTACAACAGGACAATGATCCTAAACATACCTCGAAATCCACTATGGAATACCTCAAGAGACGCAGGCTGAAGGTTTTGGAATGGCCATCACAGTCCCCTGATTTAAACATCATTGAAAATTTGTGGGTAGATCTTAAAAGAGCTGTGCATGCAAGACGACCAAAGAATATTACAGAACTAGAAGCCTTTTGCAAGGAAGAATGGGAGAAGATCCCAAGTACAAGAATTGAAAGACTTTTAGCTGGCTATGAAAAGCGTTTGCAAGCTGTGATATCTGCCAGAGGAGGTGTTACTAAGTACTGATTGTGTAGGGTGCCCAAACTTTTGCACCATGCCATAATAATGTTTTTATTTTTTATTTTTGTTCAATTTATGGCATAAGAAGTAACTATGCATCACTGTTTGCAGAAAATATTGTGCATTTTTTCCATTTCCAAGAGAAACTGTGTTAACATCTGTTCAAATAAAAAATCACCAAAATCTGTTATGTATCAAGGGGTGCCTAAACTTTTGCATAAGACTGTAAACACCAAACGGCAGACAGGCAGTGGACCTTATTCACTAACATGCGCATAGAAATGTTCTTACCTTGTGCACAAAATAAGTGCAGGAGACATTACCATCATATTCATGACACCAGCCAATTTTGTTCTTTCTATTGTGTGTATGTTAGTGTAAATCAGAATCATTCTAAAATGACAGGCGCATTCCAGTGGTTTTCAAGTAGCCTGCTGCCATGCCCCCATTTCTCTATATACTTATAAACTAGAACAGTTTTTTAAATTTAATTTATTTCAATTAAAACTGTGATTAATCAGAATGACAGGGCATTAATTTCATGTTTATTTAATATGCTACATTTGGTCAATGCATTAGTAAATTAATCATTATAGCCTTAAATTATATTAATCAATTATATTAGCTATTAAAACCTTTTTAATTAATATAGTTTCAGTTAAAATGTGTTTGCATTTTTTAGCCAGCCAGGCCTTCATCATTTGTTCATACACATGGGGTGAGGCAGTATTAAATTTGTTCACAGAGTATGAACAAATTAAGGTAAGAAAATATTGATACAGAATATTGAATAAAATTGTGCATAAATTGTTTGTATACACGGTTTCAGCACAGAATTGTGTGTACACACTGTTTGTGGACGAGGCTTGGTGCTAGCAGCTAACTGGTGAACATACTCAAGCAGTTCGTAGATTAAGAATCAGATATTTTGGAGTTGGTGGAGACCAAAAACAGAGCTAAAAGAAAGTACTGTATATATTGGACCTGATGACCAGACACGTGACTCCAAATGGCAATAATGCTCTGTAACTGCTGGGTGTGTAAATAAGCAACTGCTTGCTGACAGGTTCACAAATTCAACTTAAAAGGTGAAGATATGTCAATATTGAGTCCCCAGGCAGTGAAAAAGGCCATTATTGCAGATTTAAAGCTACAGTAATGAGGGCAGCAAAATGAGAAAGGTGATGCTCATATTTTTGAATGAGAATTAGTTTGTCATTGGACTCTGAAGTTCTCCTTACAGCTGGGCTTTTAGCATCCTTCACTGTTTTCATTCTATAGTCCACAACTTTGCTGTTTTGGTTCACTCTGAGCACTGTCATCAGTGATGTTATTGGACACGACACCCTATTTTTAATAAAGAATGGAAAATGGTTTGGAAATCACAGGCACAATTGTTTGTGTTGCAGCAGTCACAGGTAAATTGCCTTTTGTTGCAATAATCACAATGATCACATTGACATGTTGAGGCCCATATGTATTTAGTCTGTTTAGCCAGTTTTTTTTTTATTACATATCAAATAAGACAAAATAAGATGGTACAGTTTTGAATCATTTAAGGTTGTAGTGATATGGTACAGGGGTGTACTGAGTTTTGTTATATACTATATGTTCAGCTGCCTCCAGCTAATGTTCACTGTGCAGCTGTAACTATGAAGAGATTGAAAAGTGCACTTATGCTCTCTAGGCTGCAGGACTTACAGTACAGCACAGCAAATGAACTTAGCTGTAAACCTTTACTGCCATGCCTTCTCTGTGCTTACTTTTGTAGTAAATGTAATTTCAAGTCTTACTACCAATTTCATTATTTCACTCGTAATGAGAGTTGTTTAAATGAAGGACATTTCCATCAGCAGTCCCCAAGCTGAATAAGATGACCAGTAAAAGTTGAACAACTGCAGTGATCCATGCTATGAATTCAAGATGGTTAACACTAATTTAGGATACCTGTGTTTCGGCCTGTTCTTTTGCATTTGAATAAATAATCTCTTTGTGCTTCCTTGTCTTCTTTCCTTTTCTCATTATCTCACTATCAGAGGCACTCTCATTTCAGCCTGGGTACATTAATCATTCTTGAGGCCTCAGCTGGTTTCTGAGATTTAATCATTCAAAGAGGAATGGAATAAATATATTGGTGTTCTAATTTGATACTGTATGTGCAGATTAGATAACGGACACCCTGTGGTGAGAATCCAGACCAACCATTCTCAGCCATCCATCTATGTACCCGATGACTGGGGCCATGGCTGGAATGGAAGCAGCTGTTTTCATCCTTCTACCTATTATAATGGCTACATACAGTAGTTAAGAGGGACAATAGAATGAGATTTTGTGAGATCTCATTCTCTATCCAATAACCAGTGTAGTCTCTGTGCATGTGATTTATGCAAAACCTGAGGGAATGTTGTCCTCCTGCAAGGGGCTCATCTGCTTCATTCTAAACAAGAGATGAAGAAGTAAAATCTCATCTCTATTGGAGGCAGTTCCTGCTCTATTGGATCGAAGAGCTCCATGGACCGGAGTGAAGACCGTGGATCCTACATGAAATGATTAAAGGTTAATACATACTGATATATTCTTGCATACACGTAGGTGGTGTGAACTCAGGGG
>NW_018128244.1:61105-66725 GCF_001952655.1 Monopterus albus | reverse complement strand
CATGTCGCTCGTTCGGGCTAAGCCCAGCCGGGCCCCGTGAGGGGAGGCCCGGCCACCAGGTGCTCGCATTCGAGCCCCAACCCCGGGCCTGGCTCCAGGGTGGGGCCCCAGCTGCGCCATGCCAGGCGAGGAGGGGTCTAAACTTCATACTCTTGAAATATTTAGCTTTATTTTGAAAATCTTGCCCCATTAAAATGAATGGGAAAATTCTACTTCAGCCTACTTTCAGCTAGCAAAACCATTCAGGTGTCAAAATGTTCAGCACTTTCAGGGCGATCTTTCAGCACTCAGCATCCATACGCATTTTCTTCAGAAAATGCAATTCTCTAGTTATCCTTATTATCCTTATCCATCCTAAACAGCTTACAGACCCTGAGAAGGGAGTTTTTCTAAGAGGGTGTTAGCAGTCCAGTGACACTGTGTGTGGTTAAGGGAAAGGAAACAGTGACTGGCCTTCCTCCCCAATGCTGTCCAATCTGCACGATCCCCCAAAGTGACTACATATTACATTCCCCAGTTGCTGGGAACAGGCCATAGTACAGTAAAACACTTGGATTGCGAGTATAATTCATTCTGGCAACATGCTCATAATCCAAAGCACTCGTATATCAAAACGAATTTCCCCATAAGAAATAATGGAAACTCAGATGATTCATTACACAACCACTTATTCACCACTATATACTTATAACACGTGGGCCACGGAAAAGTAGCCCACCTCCAAAACAATCCACTTGCTTGTTCATACTATCACCGGAGGCAGGCTACTTGTCCGTGGCCCACCCTGTACAAGACCATTTACCATGAATGAATCAATAAGTAGTAAAATAACAAATCTGGGCACTTCTCAAAGCTAATACATGTCAAGCCAGTGGACTAAAGGAAAAAAGGCAAAAGTATGACTACAAATTGACCAGGAAATAGATAATAAATATTTATGTGGAAAATATTTGTCATATGCTGTAAGAAGCTGAGAACTGATGAGTGAAGAAATGTGTTTTGTAGAGCTGTTGGAAAATGTCCTTGTTGAGACTTGATTACAAAATAAAGAAAGAATAAAGGCCATGAAGGCACTGTTTGTAACAACAACAAATCTGGTCACATCTCACTGACTGTCCACATACCTTTAGACATGTGATCCTCTGTCCCTCAGCGTCATCTTGGGGATGCAGCAAAGAAAGCCATTGGGAAGCTGACGACAAGGACGGTGAAGAGAGGAGACAAGGTAAACGTTGATAAGAGGATTTCTGTATGTCCTCACATATCCTGTGGTTTTCTGGCAGATATTTCTAGCTGCTGACAGGTTGTTTCCTCAGTTCAGCCTTCAGCCTGCAGACATTTACCTCCAGATGCAGGTGGAAACCTAAGCACAAATGTTCTGTTAAACCACATTCACTTTCTAAATAAGTGATTTAAAATATATCAAACAAGACTAACACAGCTGCAGAGCTCCAGGGCCAGGGCAACCTGTAGAAAGGTACAGGGAGAGAGAGAGGACACACTATGGGAGAGAGGAGACACAAAGTTAGTAATGTGTAATGGTGGCATATAGAAGCATAGGGAGAGAGAGGAGAGGAGAGGAGAGCAGAGCAGAGCAGGAGGGGAGGGGAAAGAAACTCAGAGCATCATGGGGCCCCCCAGCAGCCTAGGCCTATAGCAGCATAACTAAGGGAAGGCTCAGGGTCACCTGATCCAGCCCCAACTATAAGCTTTATCAAAAAGGAACGTCTTAAGTCTAATCTTAAAGGTAGAGAGGGTGTCCGCCTCCCGAACTGAGACTGGGAGTTGGTTCCATAGGAGAGGAGCTTGATAGCTAAAGGCTCTGCCTCCCATTCTGCTTCTGTGGACTCTAGGAACCACAAGTAAACCTGCACTCTGAGAGCGAAGTGCTCTGTTAGGATGATAAGGCTCTACGAGGTCTTTAAGATACGATGGAGCCTTGTCATTAAGGGCTTTGTACGTTAGGTGAAGGATTTTAAATTCTATTCTGATTTTTACAAGGAGCCAGTGGAGAGAAGCTAATATGGGAGAGATGTGATCTCTCTTGCTAGTTCCTGTCAGTACTCTAGTGATGTGTCAATGTGGAAAAATTTTAAGAAAGAAATAACAGTAAAGCTGAAGCTGTTGAGTGATGTGACCAATGAAAAAACAAAAGCCAGAGGTGGAGAAAAACAAATGAGCATCATGCAACCTTTGACCTGGTAACTAAAATTAAAGTGCCCCCCATCACTCACTCAAAAATCTGACTTAATTCCAAATGGCAGTCAAAAACTAAAGAAAACAAAAGCAGATGCAAAACAGAGCAGAATCAGACTTTTAGCACTTGAACATATAAAAAGGTTCAAATGAACAACTACAGAAAGGGAGTGGAAGGTTACACACGTAATATTAAAGGCAGCAGAAGTGATGGTTGTTACATTGTTTCGCTCTTAGTGTTTTAATGCAGAAAAAAAATAGCAATATGAATACTACTGATGTGATGAAATTAAATGGAATTTACACAGTCATAGTATCCACTGATACATTATGGGTTTGACCTAACCCCTATCTAACAAAAACAAATTATCCCCTGTATTGTAGACACTGTATTAACATACAGAGACAACCCTATTGCTGTTAGTGCTATTTGTATTACTTTGCCATTGTTTATTGCTAACAATCCTGCATTGCAAGCTACAAGTCTACAAGTCCAGTAGGCTGACTGAACCAGCTGGTGCTGGCTTATCTAACTAAATAACATATCTCCATTTGTATGGAAAGGTCTCTTTTTGAAACAACATAATGTTGCTTTTAGGCCAGTTATTATAATTTTAGACTTCCTCTAAATCAGACAGTTTCCACACTTTTTTTCCCTTCAGAGACTGATCATTTTTCCTGCATTTGCATCTGCTTTGCTGCCACTGTGTGGGCTTTCCCACCTATAGTGTTTTAAAAACATATGACACCACCCTGTAAATGTGTTTTGGCCCTCAGGCTACTGAAACTGAGGGACCAACTCAGACCAGCTGATGTTAGCCATACCTAGGTCCTCATCATCCAGGCCAGGGAAGCTAATGTCCAGGAGTATCTTGCTCAGGCTGTCGTTCATGGTATCCAGGACCAGGCCCTCTGTGATTGAGCGGTTAGTGGGTGTAGCACCTCCCGCCTGAAGTAGCTCTCTGGAGCAGCTGCTTCGGACACATTCAATGGGAGACCCCACTGGTCTGGCCACTCTGGAGGGAGCAAATGTGAGAAGCTCTCTGGGGGAACTAAAGAGAGGCCAGTCATTGAAGGAAGTACTGCTGAAGGTGGTGTAGTCATACTGCAGCGTGATTGCGGGACCACCTGGTGTGCGAATTGGGCTGAAGTCCAAAACATTTTGGCTGCCTTTGCTCACAGGGGTCACCTTCCAGGGCTCACGTAAAACATGAGATGGGGGTTTGCTGGGTGTGGAGGAGGTCAGGTGGCTGCTACTTTTTATGGGGGTCTTGAAGGAGAAATCCTGGTTGGGGCTGTGCTGCTTGTGCTGGTGCCCATCTGGCTCTGTATCTTGCAGGTCATGGAAAGATGACATGTGGGAGGCTATGCCAGAGTCAAAGTAAGTATTGTCAGGACAGAGGAGAACAGGTTCCTCATGTAGAGAGTGAACCAGCTGTTGTTTGCGTCGAGAGCTGCTGGCTTGTCTCTTTGGAAGGGCTTTAGGAGTCTCACATTTAATTGGAACACATAATGACTCCTCCTTCACCTCCACCTTATGGTCATTGCTCTTCTGAGGATATAATACCACAGCTGGGGTATTGCTCTGTGTCACCTGCCAGACATACAACCATGCACTTTACAGTTCTACCTGTGACTGGGTCATTCAAACACAGATCAAAATATACATTGGAAATCTAGCTTTTCAAATATACCAATTCCAACCATCAGGATCATCAAGAGTGTGTGTTTGGATTTGGTCATAATTCTGCAGTGCATGACCAGGCCTTTACCTTAGGAGCTATCCGGACTCTCTTGACTCCTCGTGAAGTGTTGTGCTTCTGCTGTGAGCAAGACGGAGTAAACAGGGCCGATGAGGACGGCAGGCAGACAGAGGAGGTGACAGGGAGCTGAAAAGGGACCAAGTAGGAATCGGTTCGAGGGAGAAGAGGTTTCATCTTTCTCTCTGAACATAAAACAGACAACACCAACTCAGCAGGGTATCTTAAGTCTTCAAACTAAAAAACAATTACTGACATTTGCCAACTTCAAACTGCCTTTCTCCAGCTTCCCATTAACTCTCCCAAAATGTGTTAACTCACCAGAGCAAGTTGGTGTTTTTCTTGCATCAGGAAGCATCCTCCTTTGAGGCTGTTGAAAGTAAGAGTAGGTGACATCACAGTATACTGCCTTAACAGTCTTAAAGTGCTCTCTCATTCCTGACTACATTTTAATGACAACCTGTGTTCTCTACATTGTTTATGGTATGGAAAACTAGAACAGAGGAAAGTCAAAGTTAGACCTCTTATGGAAGACAAAAAGCACACTAGTCTAAGTGTGACTTCAGCCTCTCTGCTTCCCTGCTGCTCATATTATCTGCTCCTGCAACAAAGAGGCCCAAGAGTCTGGTGACAAACAGGCAATGAAACTGTGAATCTCCTGATTTTTTTTCTGTCCCTTTTCTGCTGTCTGCTGCTCGACTAAAGGTGAAGACTTTTCCTAGAGAACAGGGAGAAAAGTAAGTTCATCTTACTTCATGGGGGCATAAAAGCTTTGGCACTGGAACAGGAGTAGTCATGGGGTCGCAACCAGGCTGTAGAGAGGGATGTGAAATGAGAGGATAGAAAACCATCAGGACTATATAACAAAATCAATTCAAAAGCACAGTATACTGTATGACAAAGGGTATGCAAAACTTGGCAGATAAGCTGGAAATCATAGAAAAGGACATGAAAATTGTTAAAGAACATGGTCACCTCAGTGATTATAAACTGTCTTTCCTGTGCTGAAAAAGGCCCGCCACCATGATGATAAACAAGCAGAGCAAATGATTACAGCTTTTTCTTTATAGAGATAGAAGGATGTGAAGACTTTGAGAATGATAAAAAAAGCAGCTGTGCTCACCTTGTACACCTGATCAAGAGTGAGGCATCTATTAGCCTCAGGCCGGATGGTCCAGAAAGAAACTTTACCATCTGGTGATGTCTCCCGAATGAACATGTCATGCAGAGAAAGGTTATGGCGGATGGAATTCTGCAGTCATACATGAGCATGTTTCAGTACGTGACAACAATTTTAATCTGTTACCTGACATAGTACGTGCACCCACAAATACAATTATTTTTCACTTCCAAAGTACCTTCCATCCTGGTTTGGCCACCTCTCTGAAGTAAGGGAAGTGCTCCTCAATCCACATGTAAATTTCTCTGAGTGTCATCCTCCTATTCGGCCTGCTGTTGATAGCAAACTGGATCATAGCCATGTAGGAGTACGGTGGCCGCTTGGACATGTGTTGCTGAACAGCTGAAGCATGGATTTGTGCACTGTGTGCCTGTACAAAAAAAACACAACAACAACAACAAAAAAACAGGAAAACGACACAGGCACAGAGAGTGTCATATGGTGCAGGCATAGACTATGGAGTCTCCAATTACCAGAGTTACTG
>NW_018128244.1:53056-60759 GCF_001952655.1 Monopterus albus | reverse complement strand
GAGCAAGAGAAAGGAGGAGAGGAAGAGGGGGAAGCCATTGCTCTCGATTAAGCTACTAGCTTAGCTAGCTTCTAAACTAGCCGACCTAAAGTAGCAAGTTAAATTTGGTAGTTAGCAAGAACTTCTGCAAAACAAGTGCTTTAAGTGGTGCAAGCGTATGTTGTCACTCAAAAATTCAGATGAACCTAGAAAATAGTGAGTTTAATTCCTAAACAATCTGGAAGCAAGCACAACGCTGTGCAAATACAGAAAACAGGAAATGAATACGGTTTACCGCAGGAAACAGCAGTCCGTCAAAAGTTACAGCTTCTCCAGCAGCCTCCTCAAGATTCAAGATTTTTATTTGCCATTTATGCATAAACAGACAGTCGAGGCATATAGGAATTTTTCTGCAGCACTCGTTTGGAGTCAGGTAAGGAGTCAAAAGCCAGAAAGAACATTTAGTTAAAAAAAAAAGTTACATAAAGGCACCAAAGCATTAAAACCACAATACACAAAAACAGAGTAATAGTATTTGATTAGATTCATGATCCAGAGACTCAGAAGCACCACAGAGACTGAATGAAAATGAAATCATTTTTGTAAAGTTGTTGAGCAATTTCCTGTTTAGCTGTCACTTTAAGATGTTTTCTTTAGTGTGTTTCCTGTGTCTGATTATTGTGTGTCTTTCTGGTGTGTGTTGTAGGAAACTGATCCAGACTTTAACCACTGTGCGGTGTGTATTGAAGCTTACCAGCTGAATGATGTGGTTCGAATTCTCCCCTGCAAGTGAGTCTGAAAACACCAGAGACTGGTTCCACAGGGTTCTCATACTGTAACCATATGCTGGATATTTTCCTAAGTGAATATAGGTTTATATCATGGTGATTCTCAGTCCTGTCAGTTCTGATGAAAAAGTAAGCTATGACCAGATAAAACATGTCTCTGTGACTCCGCAGACATGTCTTCCATAAGGTGTGTGTGGACCCCTGGCTGAACGAGCACTGCACCTGTCCAATGTGTAAACTCAATATCCTCAAAGCTCTTGGCATCATGGTAAGTCACTGCTGATGTAAAGAGGTACACACCAGGTGTGGGATTCGGTCTGGTAATATCTATGTGTGTCCTCAGACCAGTCTTCCCTGTGTGGATAGCGTGGTGCTGGACGTGGAGCGTCTGGGTGTCAGTCAGGCGTCCAGCAGCCAGAGGGCACCGCTGAGTGACAACAACCATCCGTCCATCAGCCTGGAGCCACTCAGTCCACCCCACCCTGAGGCCACACCCCAAACACCTGCTGACATCACCTTCTCCGTGACCAGTAAGAATGCAGCATAATACGGCACAGCCACAGACTATGTCAATTTGACAACACATCACTTCCTGCCACTATACAAATGTGAGGCCCCCGAATACGACGGTGGCCATTTTGCTTTTCTGATGTATTTTACAACTAGATTCTATGTGGTAGCAACCAGAGTTGGCGCCACGGTGACAAGCCATCAATCAAAACTGCCAGTGATTTGAAATACACCTTTTTTTGTATCATCAAATAACTTAAAACAAACCTACCGAAACATGACCACTTGTACACAAATCAGTGTGATAATATTTACCTAAAATGAGAGAAGTCACCTGTGGGAAATCTTTTTGATGAGTTTTTAGATTGGCTCATGTCCCATCCACTAACATGCTAACACTTGTGGAAGCTGTCATGTTGTCCATCTATATATACTGTTACAGTAGGGGTGTCCCTCACCAGGGGGTGAGAGACAGAGAGAGAGAATGAGGACTCAAGGTGCAAACTCAGGTGCTAGTCAGTAAGTGTCTTTATTACAATGTACATGGAGCTTAGGAGGACAAAGTCAATGAGTTATACGTGGTCCAAACCATAGTTGAGCAGTGGAGGCTGAGAAGACCAGGACCGGCAGGTAAGTAGACAGGTGAGCAGCAGTAACTAGGATACAGGACGGAGAGCTGGCAGCATTTGAGATGACAGGAGGGGAACAGGAACCAGAGGACAGGGCAGGTGTAGCAATTGCCATCAGAGAAGCATAGTAGCGATCGCTGTCAGGTAACCCAGAGGTAATCACGGCAGGGGAGATCACCGTCGGGCTAGCATGGCAGGGAAGATCGCCGTCAGTGTCACTGTTACTATCCAAATTGTTAAGTCACCGTTAACATAGTCTGCCAGGGCTTTAAGTAGGAAAGCTTTGTAATTAGGGGATGTGCTTAAGCTGTGCACCACACCAGGGAGAGAATTAACAGGTGAATGC
Source organism: Monopterus albus (assembly GCF_001952655.1). Classification (NCBI taxonomy): domain Eukaryota; kingdom Metazoa; phylum Chordata; class Actinopteri; order Synbranchiformes; family Synbranchidae; genus Monopterus; species Monopterus albus. Next base: position 58,507 of record NW_018128244.1, on the reverse strand, counting down.
TTCTCACCTGTGTCGCTGAGCCTATGGGATGAGAGAGCGGGAGAGAGAAAGGGGAAGAGAGGCAGGTAGCACCGGGCAGACCTGGCATATACAGTCTATGGTTACAATACAATAAACCCAAGACTATGAACAGGGTTTGAAAAAGATGTCAACACTTATTGTAACTGCAACAAAATTTTACAGGCAACATATACAGTACTTTATGCTGTCGTAGAGCAACTTTCAATTTTGTAGAGCAGATTTATGATGACGTAGAACAGTTTTACACTGAATAAAGTTGTTCAGAGTTCACATACAGAGGTGATGTGACATTGTTTTTTAACAAATACAGCTAATATTCAGTATTTTTAATTATGTGAGAAATTAGAGTTCTTGTATGTTACCTCTTTAGGTGGTGGTCACTTCTTCAACCGGAACTCTATGCCTCCACGCAGCGTTGTCTGTGAGATGGAGCTGACGGACATCCAGGCCTCACTCGACCTCTTTGATGACAACAAATCCTGATGCTTGTCATCACTGTTATGACCCCCCACGTTATGACAGCCTTTTATGGATACAGGAAGTCTTCTTAGAGGTTTCCTGTTCAGGAAGGGGTTTGATAATGACAGCCTGAGTAGACCTTTAGTCTTTTATGCCATCAAGGTTATTCAGGCTGAAGGTGGACTGGTCTAGCTCCACATTTGGATCCTAGTCTCAGTTTAGACTGGTTATTTTGTCACTCTAATGTTCCTATTTTTCCCAAAATACAAAAAAAAAAAAAACCTGAGGAAGCAGTGTGGAAATTGTTAAAGTGACATTTTCAGACAAAACAAACTGGACTCTAGAACCTCCTTTGGCCCAGGAACCAGAACCTGAATTAGGTTTTATTGGTAGACCTGGAGATGATTTTGTTGATGGGTTCCTAGAAAACATTTAAGGGTTCCTGGAAAAGTTCCTTAGTTCCTAAAAATACTCATGTGCTCTGGAATAGTTCCTAAAAAGGTTCCTGTAAGTTTACTATTGGAAGCTAAAAAGTACTTGAAAACCTCCCCCAAAAAGTATTTGAAAACCTCATGAGTTTCTTAAATGGTTACTGGAGGAGGGGGGGTATTTTTGAAAAGGCTGTTCATTAAAAGGTATCTGTAACAGTTCCTGAGATTCTAACAAGGTCATTGGATGCCTAAAAGGCTCCAAAAATGTACTGGATTCCTACAGTATTTCCTGGAAATACTCTGAGTGCTTAAAGAGTATATTTAAAAAGTTACCAAGTTAACAAGTTCTCAGGTTCCTGGAAAAAAATTTCAGAGATCCTAAAACTTTCCTGGGTTCCTGGTTAAGATATTCCTGAATTCCATAATGTTTTTTGGAAAGCTGCGAAAAAGGTTAATTGGATCCTACAAGGGCTTCCTGGAAAAAAATGGAGTCTCTAATATGTTCATGCAAAGGTTCTTGCATGCCTAAAAAGATTTTTAGGCATGGTAAAAAGATGTTTAAAATGGTTCTTCTTTTGAGTTTCCTATAATCAGTTCCATGTGTTCCTGGAAATGTTTCTGAGCTTTGAGAAACATTTCAGAACTCAAGTTGTTTTATGGGTCTTACAAAGCTTTCTGGTTCCTCAAAACAGTTCTTGAGGTTTTAAAGTGTTTCTATGTTTATGCAAAATGAGTCCAAAGACCTGTACCTGATACTGTCTTACCTACATTTGAATGGACCTGACAACATCAGGACCAGAACCTAGAGAGGATCTAGAGAACCCAGACCCAGAAAAGGTTTGTGTCAGTGTTTCCTGATGGTTTGCATTCAGCTGAGTAACCCAAATCAACAGCAGCTCAAAAACATCTGGAGCCAAACTGACCCTGGCTGACTGCTGGTTGCATCATTAACAGACTCTTCTGGACTGCAGTCAGAGTCTGGGTTCTGTTGCAAGAGCTGAACCTGGATAAGAACTCTGCCTGTAAATACTGACTAGCAGATTCGTCCCTCTTATCATCAGAATGGTACCAGAGGAGGACCTGGACTTGGACCCTGATCCTCTGGAGGAAACAATGGTGAACTTTAACAGTGTTAAATCCCCTACAGCAAAAAAAAATGTCTATGTAAAAAAAGTGATTAGATTTAAAGGAGCAGTCCAGCATTTCAGAATATCTTATACATTTTTAAAAAACCATATAACTGAAGGGATAGATTGATTGATTAAAGTAATCAACAGTTTGTTGTTCAGTCAGTATTTCAAACATCACTCAAGCTCAAGCTGGCTTCATCAGGTTGCACAGTTTTTAACTGATGAGTGAAATGTAAAAAAAACATTTAAAGTAAATATTCCAATTATTTAACCATTGTTGATTTATCAGTGTTGATCATCACAATAAACATCAGTAAGATTGTGTAATTTTTTCAAATAAAGGCCATCCTATGTCAGTTGTCCAGCAGAGTGACATCACCTCCATGCCAAGTAAAGTCACTCAGGTAAACTTTGATTTAACAGGGGATTTTATTTGACAGGTAACAAGAAATAATAAGTTAGGTTCCAGGATTGTCCCTCAGCTATCACCAGACCAACAACATTATGTTAACAGTACTGAAACACAGACCTGGTGAGTCCTGATTAGGACTAAGGTCTGCAGCGGGAGCCCTGCGAGTCCAGGACTACTGACACGTTTTCTTTATGTCCAGCAGCAGAGAGAGAGAGAGAGAGGGTTTTTTGAAGTGACGGACTGCTCCTTTAAAATGTATTAAACAGCTTCTGAATAATAATCAGCCCCAGCGATGGGCTTTGGTATATAAACAGCATTATACAATCTATAACCTGATCAATCAATCAATATTATCTTTGAAGTGACCTGAAGATGTCCTATAGGATGATCAGCTTCTGTCTCTGTCTGTCCTGTCCCGTGCTACTGATGACGATGATGATGGTGGAGGAGCTATATGTGGTATTTCAGTTCATTGTCTTTACTGCCTCAGCATTAAATGTCATTAAATTGTCATTATTGCCTTTAACATGCAGTCTCCATTTATTTCACCTCCTGACAGATTCCGTTTCCTCCACCGTTCAGTATGTTTATACACAAACATACATTTTAATGTCTGTCATTGAAATGTATGATAGTTCAGTCACATAAATAATTGCACACTGAAAATAGGAAATATGTACTTACTGCACATAATTGTTCATATTTAACATAACTAAACAATACTCAGCAGAAGTTAACGCCTGAACCTGATTACAGTGATTACAGAAACATGTGCCCCTGGTTGTCAGGGGAGTGAACCCCAATACAAATATACTGGGTAGGCTACATACAGTATAACCCCTAACCCTACAGTAGCCTACATATATAAATATATGCTGCACATAGGCCTAATGAACATATAGGTCTACATGTGACACATATCGACGCCCAATGTTATACATGTACACGTGTAGTACTGGATGATGAAATTCAATTCAATAATTTATTGTCACTTTCATCATACACTTTCGGTATATATGAAAGCGAGATACCATTCTCCCTGTCCACATTGGCTCTGCACTCCACCCTCTGTGACTGGCTCCTGGACTTTCTGACTGGCAGGCCCCAGACTGTCAGGATTGGCAATAGGACTTCAGCCAGCATTGTTACGAACACTGGCACCTCACAGGGATGTGTCCTCAGTCCCATCCTCTACACCCTGTTCACCCACGACTGTGTCGCCTCCCACAAAGACAACATCATCTTAAAGTTAACGGACTCCACCAGGACTCCACTGCCCTCTCTGCAGAGCATTTACCACTGCAGGGTGTGTAGGAAAGCTGCCTCCATCCTCAAGGACCCCACCCACCCCCAGCACGGACTGTTTATACCCCTACCCTCCGGTCGGAGGCTCAGAAGTGTGAAATGCAGGACTTCTAGACTGAAAAACTCTTTCTTTCCCTCTGCCATCAGACTCCTAAACAGCTGACTCAGGGTGTACCTCATGTAATTCCATCTGTACTGTTTACATACTCATTTTGCACATGCACAATTGCACACCCACTGCTGAGTATTTACACTCCACGGCTCCCACGTAGCATATATTCTCTCTCTATATATATGTGTTCTTGTATTTTTATTTGCTCCCTTCACTTGCTGATTTAAAGTGCCTTAGATTTGTGATTTTACTGCCTATTTAGATTTGTGTTATTGCTCATCTATTTTATATTTAACTTTATATTTCACTTGTATTTTGTGGCATTCATGTGGACAGCAAAGTAAGAATTTCATTGTACAGGGAAACATGTTTCCTAACTGTGCATATGATAAATAAACACTTTGGCCTTTGACCCCTCATCATAATGCTCAATACACATCATTCACACTCTATAACGGTCACTAGATAATCTGTACTGACCAGGTTTCCAGCAGTGACTATGTGAATTAAATAACATGACTAGCTGTAATAAGTTAAATGAGAAGGATTTTCTGTCAGTGACAAGAGGTTCATGATAACCTACATGTTCAATCAGCCAGTTAGGAAAGTTAATAATCAGTTTATAAATGCTAATAATACGCTTAAAATATCAATTTTTTAAAAATGTTAACAGTTTGTAAACGTAAATAATTACTTTACAAACGTTAATAATCAGACTATGAATGCAATCAGCTTTTGCCGTTTTTCTCCTCCGTTCGTGATGTAATGACGCAACGTGCGCAGGGGGCGTGGCCTGTCGACTCAAACTAGGAAGTGATGCAGTCATCAGACTGAGTGGAAACAACATCAACTCGGTGTGTCTAAATTATACAGAGCCATCCACCCATAGCCCGTCCTTTGTTCCGGTGTTTCCCGGTGGACGGTGAGACGCAGCAGCTGAGATGTGGATTCACCCAGAGGAGGTGCTGCTGGCTGGGGCTCTGTGGGTCTCTGAGCGGGCCAATCCCTTCTTCGTCTTGCAGAGGAGACGAGGACACGGCCGCGGAGGGGGGCTCTCCGGTGAGTACTGTTGTTTAGTGTCTGTGGACCGGGCCGGGTCAGTTCGGGTCTGGGAAATACATTGTAGTCCATTATAATACACTTTGGAGTGTTGCAAAGCTGGATCACCACCAGACCTACTGGAGGCCACAATTTATTTTGGCTTCATTCACCGACCATTTGATACATCTTTTTTTAATTCCCTGTGTCACGGAATGGGATGGATCAAAGTCCACGCTCTGTAGCCCACCTTGGCCCGTTTAAGTCCAGGTCTGTATCAGATGGTGATCCACTTTCTGAGGCGGTTTGTGTATCAGAGCAACTACAGCGTGTTTACACTGAATCTAAATTTGTTAGTCAACAATTGGATCATTCACAGAAACCTTCAATGGTATGTATTGGTCAGGTCCGGTTACTTGATCATTAGATACTAATAACAGTGCTAGAGATTGTTAGCCTTCACAAATTGTTGTTAACAACAGTGACAAAAGAATATTCAAACGTTTTTTAAATCAACAGGTTTTAGAGAAAATTAGGTTTTTG
>NW_018128244.1:30669-47246 GCF_001952655.1 Monopterus albus | reverse complement strand
TATGAATGTTAACACTTTGTAATAATTCTTTAGTATATTACTTGTGTCGTGTAGAAGAGAATTATTTATGTAGAGATACTGCTTGCAATCCAATGATGGTAAGATGATGTCATGGGGTAGGACTGGATAAGTCTGACTTCTTCCTACTCCATTCAAGCATGTATTAGGTATAAGCAAATTGATATTGGATTAGCATTTGTTGGATATGTATAAAATTATGTGTGTTGACATATCAACTGTCTTTACATGCTTGAAAGAATAAATCAAATCAAATCAAATCAAGATGTCACACTTGAGAAACTGAAACATCTTTCACTGTTTTATTAAGTTTTATAAACTAAAAGATTAACCAGAAATAAGCAGCTTTATTAATGAAGAACAGCTGACAGCAATCAATCAAAAGAAAACCAATTAGCAACACTTAAAAATCAGTTTCCTGCTGTTAGTTTCTCAGCTTAATCAGTAATCAATGTTTGTTTGTTGGAGTTTTACAGTTAAACCTTGTTTAAACCAGGCTGCAGCCTCTACAGGACTGAAATGTATTTGTTGAACAGTTCCAGGCTTTTGTTGAGTTTCATCTGTTTTTGCACATTATTCAAAATGGGGAGGCGACAGTGGTGCGGTGGGTAGAGCAGTCGTCTTTCAGCCAGAAGGTTGAAGGTCCGAATCTCGGTGCCCGGCAGTCCACGTGTCGAAGTGTCCTTGAGCAAGACACAGAACCCCCCCCCCATTGCCCCCGATGGTTAGAGCCATCGATTGAGGTGGTGCCGCAGATGGCTGCCATTGGTTCTGTACCGGAAACAAATTCCTTGTGTGTAACATACTTGGCCAATAAAGGTGGTTATCCAAAATATGTCAGCAGACTGTTGAAACTGAGAGTTTCAGATTTTTCTGACTGACAGTGAATACAACACACACAGTTCATATTGTTCTGTTAACTTTTACTGCTGAGACTTCGTGACTTTAACCAGAATCCTGAACCAGAGTCTGGGATCAGCTTCAGTCCTGGGCCAGAGTCCAGACAGAAAACCGGCCTCTGAGCTATGACCTTGAAACCTCATTCAGTTTATAAGTTTAGAGTTTTATTGGTGTTGAGGCTCTGAGATTTAATGATTCTTTATTCTGGTGTGTGTTTATCTTCATCTGTTACAATTCTGTAGTTTTTACACACCTGGTTACTGTATCAACATCTCAAGATGTTAAAATAATTTTAAAACATTAAATTTGGTTTTAATAACAGTGTTGCCTGACAGTACTTTGAAAAGAGGTAGAATCTTTACAATGGGTGGAACACATGAACATGTTCTTAACATCTCCAGACTTCAAGACTGGTCCACATTGGGACCAGTTAATGCAAAGAAGTGCAGTGTGTAATGAGTTAAAGATGCTGTGTGGTAAAAGGAGCATCTACTTCTTTTTTTAAAATAAAACACATTGTTGATCTACAGCTGTGACAGTGCACCTGGATCATGATGATTCATCATTCCAAACTCTTATAAACGAGGTAGTGATGTCATCAGCACTCAGCTGACAGGAGGCCAGCTCTGACCAGCACTGTCTACTAGCAACAACAGCTGATCTGTGTTTAAATGTTTACATGTAATTTTGCCAGACCCTCTTATCATGATTTGGCGATATACAACTAAAATTAAATTTAATTGGCTTGTCTCTCTGTGTGTAGGTCTCCTTGTTGGGACTCTGGATGTGGTTCTGGACTCCAGTGCCAGAGTAGCTCCATACAGGATCCTGCTGCAGACTGCAGACTCTCAGGTCTACTGGAACATTGCCTGTGGTGAGTCAGCTGAAGTTGACTGTATTGGACTGAGCTGGGATTGGCTGAATGCTTGTGGTTTGTAGACTCTCAGCTGTGTCTTGCAGGCTCATCCAGGAAGGAGATCACAGAGCACTGGGACTGGCTGGAGGCCAACCTTCTGCAGACCATCTCCATCTTTGACAACGATGAAGACGTCATCACTTTTGTCAAAGGGAAGATCTCTGTATGTCACTTCCTGTTTGATCTCCTGAGACCATTTCACTTCCTGTAAGTACTTGTCAGTGAGTGATGTCACTTTCCGCAGGGGATCATTGCAGAGGAGAACCGGGAGAAGCAAGGGGAGGAGCAGGAGGAGGATTGTGGGAAGTTTCGGGAAGCAGAGCTGAAGATGAGGAGGCTCTTCAGGATGCCTGATGAAGAGAAGCTTGTGAATTATTATTCCTGTAGCTACTGGAAGGGAAGAGTCCCACGGCAGGGATGGCTTTACCTGTCTGTCAACCATCTGTGCTTCTACTCCTTCCTACTGGGCAAGGAGGGTACGACCAGCCAATCACAGGCCACAGTTTAATGCTGTCATTATACAGGGTGCCATAGGGATGACGTATTTTTATAGACCAGGTTGGAGGTTAGCATCCTTCTGGTTCCCTCAACAAAAACCCAATAGGATTTTTCCATAGGCTTTTGGATTACTGGAGAAAATACGCCTTGTGACAAACAACCGTTTATGACATTGACACATTTTGTTCAGCAAGATAATATTCACTGGTGACCACAGCTTTTATGACTTTTGAAGCCCACACACGATTGCCAGAAGTAAAAAGATAGACATTAGGCAAGTGCCCTCAGTCTGTCAGGCTGTAAACAAACTATACCACGGTCCCCCGACTTCAGCATCACCACCATAGCTTCCAACTTGGAATTTGATGTAGCGCGCTTACCTCTTCTACAAAATACTTTCCTCTTAGTGTGACCTGATTTAGCTAGTGATCATTGCTCTATCATTTAGTTAGAATAATTTGCAAGTGTGCGAGTTTAAACTTAATGAGGCTGTAAAGGTGAGCTAGTGAGGAGATGAGTCTCCATGTTTGTTGTTATGATGTTTAGTATCACAGACACCCTTTGTAGTCTCATTTAGCCATTTGTTAGCAACCGCCTTTTTTAAGACATGTAAAAAGTAATGAGTGGGGTTTTGACTAAAGTGTCAGAACAAAACATGAAACTGTTTTGGTCTTGTTCTAACCACAGACCTTATTTCGGCCGTCTAACCAAAATTCATTCAAAACCCAGAGACTTCAGGGTGAGGGAAACAGAAGTGCCAAAATGTTAACTCAAGTTCCGGGTTTTAGGACTCACTTCAATGGCACTCTATAGTCTGTGCAGAAGGAAACAGGAAACACATTTTTCTAAAGTAGAGCAAACTGTCATCTTTATTAAAGAGTAACTGAACACTGTTTTACCTGAAGTCACTTGTCAGGGGCAACTTCTGTTCTTACCGTGGGTGCTTCTGTTTTTACTTCTGGTAAACTGATAAATGACAAATCAACTACATATACAGTATTTTACTAACTTCAAATCTGGTCTTAGTGTTAATTTACTCTGTCAAAACAACTCGGAACAAGACAATCACAGTGTGACATTCATTCATAATTTATTATATATTCATATATGTTTTTGAATGTAATCTCCCTTTTTCTTGTCATTATTCACCCTCACCCTCAGTGAGCCTAGTGGTGCAGTGGACAGAGGTGACCCAGCTGGAGAAGAACGCCACCCTGGTGTTTCCAGGAAGCATTTGTGTCAGTACTCGTCACACTGAGCATTTCTTCTCCATGTTCCTCAACATCAGTGACACTTTCAAGCTGATGGAACAGCTCGCCAACATAGCCATGCGTCAGCTGCTTGACAATGAGGCGTTCGCCGCCGACCGCTCGCTGCCCAAACCCTGCAAGACGCTCAAGAACGTCTCTGCGCTCAAGAGGTCTCACGCTAACCATGCACCTGATATCCAGCTGATAGGGTTTTCCTGATCAGACTGAGGAGTTTAACAAAGGGATGTTTATGAGAGCAGTTCATTACTAAGCAAATTTCACACCACAATATCCTGTGGACATAAATCTGTGTACCTTCCTGTTAATGTTAATGCACAGACAAACTGATATTTGTGTTGTTTCAACAGTGATACTGTTTATGAACCAGGCTTCAGTTCGATTGTTGACCTTGGGCCTAATTAGCTGTTTCCTGCCCCACTCAAGGGATTTGGACGCCCGGGCAAAAAACGAGCAGTACCGGTCAATGTTCCGGCTGACACAGGATGAACGTCTGGATGGACACACGGACTGCACACTGTGGATGCCGTTTGCTAAAATGCACGTGGTCGGACAGTTGTTCATTTCCAACAACTACATCTGCTTTAACAGCAGAGAAGACGACCTGTGTCAGCTCATCATCCCACTCAGAGAGGTAAGCAAGTTGTTCCCAAACCCGGCTTGGTTTTCTGAGACTTTCACTCCAAGGGAATTTAAAGCTGCTGACATTTAAATACAAGTCCATATTTCTCAACATTAAAAACATGCTCATTTTATTTAGTCTGCATTTGTTTAAACTTGAAAAGGGAGTTAATTTAATGTGTTTTTCTAATGGATTTGTTGTGGTTACTTTTTCCTAGAAGACTATCTGTTGCATTGCAACAGCTAATGGGGATCATCTCCACATTTCTTTATTCAAACTGTGATTGTGCAGCTTGCCATTCAAAACCAAAGCAGCACATGTTCAGAACTAACAGACATGACACTGAGAATCAAGATAAGACCTGATGTGATAAGATGATATTTCTTATTATGGTTATTGGTTTTTACCCTTTATCCTTTGCTCCCCAGGTCTCCATTGTAGAGAAGGCAGACAGCAGCAGCGTCCTGCCGTGCCCTGTCTCCATCAGCACCAAGAACAAGATGAACTTCCTGTTTGCCAACCTCAAAGACAGGGACTTCCTGGTCCAACGCATCTCGGACTTCCTGCAGCGAACACCTGACAGCTCGTGGGGTGACACCAGCCCGCTGTCTCTGATTGGCCACTCGGTGCGTTGCTCTTGTAGAGGGTCAGATCTGCAGTGACAACAATCATTCTTGGGAAATAGGATGCAGATTTGTCAGAACTTATTTTCTGTCTAAATGTGTAGTTATCCTGCCTCCATGTGGCAGAGTGGTGTAACTGTTTTCAGATTATGTTTAAATGACGAGTCCAGTGTCGCTGCTGGTTCCAGATGTCCTCAGACAGGAAGAAGAATTCCACAGCAATGTAGTTTGTCTCTTTCGTAGTTTGTTTTGTCAGTTTCAAACATATCAAACAACTGAACGGTTACACCCCAACCCTGTATCAAACTGAGCCTTACAGGTTCATTATTTCAGTCAACAACCCCACCTCCTCAAAACTGAAAAATTGGGCGTGCAAAATTATTCAGCCCCCTTAAGTTAATACTTTGTAGCGCCACCTTTTGCTGCGATTACAGCTGTAAGTCGCTTGGGGTATGTCTATCAGTTTTGCACATCGAGAGACTGAAATTTTTGCCCATTCCTCCTTGCAAAACAGCTCGAGCTCAGTGAGGTTGGATGGAGAGCGTTTGTGAACAGCAGTTTTCAGTTCTTTCCACAGATTCTCGATTGGATTCAGGTCTGGACTTTGACTTGGCCATTCTAACACCTGGATATGTTTATTTGTGAACCATTCCATTGTAGATTTTGCTTTATGTTTTGGATCATTGTCTTGTTGGAAGACAAATCTCCGTCCCAGTCTCAGGTCTTTTGCAGACTCCATCAGGTTTCCTTCCAGAATGGTCCTGTATTTGGCTCCATCCATCTTCCCATCAATTTTAACCATCTTCCCTGTCCCTGCTGAAGAAAAGCAGGCCCAAACCATGATGCTGCCACCACCATGTTTGACAGTGGGGATGGTGTGTTCAGGGTGATGAGCTGTGTTGCTTTTACGCCAAACATAACGTTTTGCATTGTTGCCAAAAAGTTTGATTTTGGTTTCTTCTGACCAGAGCACCTTCTTCCACATGTTTGGTGTGTCTCCCAGGTGGCTTGTGGCAAACTTTAAACGACACTTTTTATGGCTATCTTTAAGAAATGGCTTTCTTCTTGCCACTCTTCCATAAAGGCCAGATTTGTGCAGTATACGACTGATTGTTGTCCTATGGACAGAGTCTCCCACCTCCGCTGTAGATCTCTGCAGTTCATCCAGAGTGATCATGGGCCTCTTGGCTGCATCTTTGATCAGTCTTCTCCTTGTATGAGCTGAAAGTTTAGAGGGATGGCCAGGTCTTGGTAGATTTGCAGTGGTATGATCCTCCTTCCATTTCAATATTATTGCTTGCACAGTGCTCCTTGGGATGTTTAAAGCTTGGGAACTCTTTTTGTATCCAAATCCGGCTTTAAACTTCTCCACAACAGTATCTCGGACCTGCCTGGTGTGTTCTTTGTTCTTCATGATGCTCTCTGCGCTTTAAACGGACCTCTGAGACTCTCACAGTGCAGGTGCATTTATACGGAGACTTGATTACACACAGGTGGATTCTGTTTATCATCATTAGTCATTTAGGTCAACATTGGATCATTCAGAGATCCTCACTGAACTTCTGGAGAGAGTTTGCTGCACTGAAAGTAAAGGGGCTGAATAATTTTGCACGCCCAATTTTTCAGTGTTTTATTTGTTAAAAACGTTTGAAATATCCAATAAATTTCGTTCCACTTCATGATTGTGTCCCATTTGTTGTTGATTCTTCACAAAAAAATACAGTTTTATATCTTTATGTTTGAAGCCTGAAATGTGGCAAAAGGTCGCAAAGTTCAAGGGGGCCGAATACTTTTGCAAGGCACTGTATGTTAGTGTTGTTGTTGTCTTGTACACTCATCAGTGTATCATTTGGCTGTTTGTGAGACTATCGTTCAGCTTGGAGAACAAAATAGTATCCACTACAGTGTTTTTTGGGGAAACTGTGGGATCACTCTTTTGATATAGTGTCTAACTTTAGGTACCTGAAAACATGAATTAGATATGTTAATTTCAACTGAAGGTGTGGTTAGCTGCAATCGAGCTTGATAGGGACATATTTTGTAGGTTGAACTGTTTTCTGAATTGGGACCAGATTTTAAGAGTGAATTAGGATTATTTTCAGTGTTACCCAAACTGGGCATTTTTGTGTCTTCAGGCATCCTCCGGTGTCCCCTCGTCCTTGTCTGCAGGATCTGAATCTGTTCACAGGGGGCGTCATTACCACCCCGGTCTTCCTACAGCCAGTTGGGGTCTGCTACAGCTCTACCACCAAGATGCTCAGGAGGACCTTGGACCCAAAGCCGTAAGTCCAAGTCCAGGCACCTTAAGATATTATGTTGGACCAGTATTTTCCAATACTGAATATTTTCCCAGACTGACAAGTATTAGATAAGGAGGGCTTTTAGATACAAAGGAGGACTTGTTAGACAGTAGCAGAAACTGACTGTGGGGGTTGACAGCTCATTGATCCAAACTGATGGGTTGATATGTAAGTCAACACTGCAGTCCAAGCAAATGCTCCCTGGCCTCCTGTCTTCCTGCAGATGAAGGAGAAGATGAAAGAGGAGGCATGGAATATCCATTTCTCAGAGTTTGGTCGAGGCGTCTGTATGTACCGAACCTCCAGAACCAGAGAACTCATCCTTAACGGGATCCCAGAGCGCCTGAGAGGGGAGCTGTGGCTGCTGTTCTCTGGTCAGTGTTCATTCATTCATTTACTTGTGAAAAGGGCTGAGGCTGCTGTTCTCAGTGTTTGTTCACTCATTCATTCATTAATACCACTCAGCTATTCACCTGTTCACTTGTCGCTCCAGGAGCGCAGAATGAGATGGCAACCCACCCTGGTTACTATGGTGACCTGGTGGAGCAGGCTATGGGCCTGTGTTCACTGGCTACAGAAGAGATTGAGCGTGACCTCCACCGCTCAATGCCTGAACACCGAGCCTTCCAGAATGAAACAGGCATCGCTGCGCTGCGCCGCGTCCTCACCGCATATGCCCACCGCAACCCCGGCATCGGCTACTGCCAGGTAATAATGAAATATAAAAAATAAAATGTAAACCCTGGTATCAGATGCTGTCAGGTATAATACAAATATACAGTAATTAAATATACAATTTAATTAAGCCCCATTATTGGGTGCATTATTGGAAAATAAAAGCAAAAAAATAAAAAGAACTAAAGTAAAATACTATATACTGTACATCCCATTACAATGGTGAATGTGGCAAGTAGCTCCAAACATGACATCAGTTCATTAGGGCTTGACCCCTGAACTTTCACTTAAAATAAAACTACAGTTTTTTTTAAGTATCAATAAAAGATGAAACTCATCCTTTCATCCTCCAGGCAATGAACATTGTCACCTCTGTCCTGCTGCTCTACTGTACAGAGGAAGAAGCCTTCTGGCTGCTGGTGGCACTTTGTGAGCGGATGCTGCCGGACTACTACAACACCAGAGTTGTAGGTCAGTACTGAGACTGGGATCAATAACAAGTCCAGAGTCAACTGTCAGTAAACGTCTGCTGCTCTGACCTCTGACCTAGTATCAGTGTCTGGCCCTAATGTCAGTATTTGGTGCTAAAGTGTCCTATGTTAGTGCTCCATCCAAAAAGCCAATGTCCAGTGCTGAATCCGGTGTCATTTGCCGGTGCCCAGCACCGAGTGCCAAAATCCATTGATGAATTCTAATGTATAGGGTTGGAATCCAGTGTGCGTTGTCAGCATCTACAGTCAGTATCCAGTTCTAGTGTCCAGCTGTCAGTCAGTATTGTCAGTGTGCAGTGGTGGTGCTCAGTGTCCAGTCCAGTGAGTGCAGCACTGCAGATGAGTTGCAGTCTGACTCAGGTAGACCCCAGGTTCTTGTAGTCCTGTCCCAGTCTGATGTGGTTTCTGCTCCCGCAGGAGCTCTGGTGGATCAAGGGGTGTTTGAGGATTTGACCCGGGCCTTCCTGCCCCAGCTGTATGAACACATGCAGGAGCTGGGGGTGATCTCCACCATCAGCCTGTCCTGGTTCTTGACCCTCTTCCTGTCTGTGATGCCCTTTGACAGTGCGGTGCTGCTGGTCGACTGCTTCTTCTACGAGGGCATTAAAGTCATCTTTCAGGTCCTGACAATCTGTTTACTGACTGTTTATTGACCGACTGTTTACTTACTGTTGGCTGACTATTTAGTGGCTGGCTGACTGACTGTTTTGCTGTCTGATTACTGACTGTTGACTGATTACCTTAACAACTCTCATGACATCAGCAATGCAGATTTTGGCAAGAGTGACAGAAAAGTTGAAACTCTATTATTATTCATTTTGGCTGTGTCACCACGTCAGCCAATGCAAATCGGATATGGCTTTGCCTTTTGGCTTTCTCTTTCCGGTTTATGTGAAAAAGGCCTATAGCAGCATAACTAGGGGAGGAAGGCTCAGGGTCACCTGACAAATGGTGACCCTGATGGTGACCCCTAACCCTAATACCTAACTATAAGCTTTATCAAAAAGGAAAGTCTAATCTTAAATGGTGTTTGCCTCCTGAACCCAAACTAGAAACTGGTTCCACAGATGTAGCAATTTGTGATGTATTTTTGTAAGCTTGGGTCCCTGGAGAGAGACCACATTTCTCCTTTGGGTCTTTAGCTGAAAACGTTTGGGAACCCAGGTTGTAAAGTAACAGGGGCCAGTCAGCACTTGCCACCTTTGATCTCTAACTTTGGTCACCTGTAACCAAACTATTTCTTATCTCTAAATCTACCTGCAGGTGGCACTGGCTGTCCTCCATGACAACATAGACACCCTGCTGTCCTGCAACGATGAGGGAGAAGCCATGACCATCCTAGGAAGGTGGGAGTCAGTCTGGACAGGTAGGAGTCAGTGCTGACTATCAAAGTCATAAATGAAATAAAGTGTGAGTGTGTTTGTGCAGGTACCTGGATAATGTCGTGAATAAACAGACAGTGGCTTCGCCCATCCCTCACCTGCATGCCCTGCTTACCAGCGGAGATGGCCTTCCACCTGAGATCGATGTGTTCGACCTCATCAAGTCGTCCTATGAGGTTAGATCTGACATTTGACACATCATGAGGTCATCACACTCTGTCACTGTGTGCGCTGCCACCTGCAGGTCAGATTAGATCATGACATTTGAACTCACAATAATAACCAGATCTTCTCAGCTGGAGAAACATGTTGTTATATAAAAATAAGAGTTCCTTGTGGCCTGCGAACTGTTTAGGAGGTCAACACACCAGGCAATGGGTCAGGCCTCTCCTGTCAAGGTCAGGGGTCAACCCCGAGCTGTTTCAGACTCAGCAATCAACAGTCAGGGCGGAAGCGTAACCAGTACATTCCTAGTCTTTTGTTGATTTAACAGCCCCCACCGCCGTTTTTTTTTTATTTAACTTTCTTCCTCTCCTTTTTTCTTTTCCTCTGTTGTTAATTTCATTTTTCTTTAATACTGTATAAAATGAATACCAGACTGCATGGAGTTTAATACACTCACAATACACACCCTCACACACACACACACACACACTTGCACAAACTGAATGTAAAAATCATTATGTTTCTTTTGTAAAATAAATAAATAGAGTCACAATAACTTTCCAAAAAACAAGTTTTGATAGATGAAGTGTTTCAGACTTAGTGATTCTGACCTCAACTGGTTTCATAAATGGTCCTCCACCTTAAAAACAATATTTGCAGTGCTTCTGCCTAATTCCTGTAACCACAGTGTCTGTCTAATTTCTGCAGTAGCATCTCAGTCTCATTCCTGGATGTTGTTGAGATCATTTCAGTTTCTTCTTCTCTGAGCAGAAATTTGGCAGCTTGCACTCTGACGTCATTGAGCAGATGAGGTTCAAACAGAGGTTAAAGGTCATCCAGTCACTTGAGGATACGGCCAAGAGGAGTGTGGTGGGTAGGGTTAGTGTGCTGCAAGCTAACACTAACATGCCAATGTAGACACAGTGTTTACAGGTGTTTGTGTCTGCAGGTGAGGGCGATGATGACGGAGTCAGCCTTCAGTATCGAGGAGCTGGAGGAGCTGTACTGTCTGTTTAAGGTCAGAATAAATACACCAGTTTTTACAGTGCATTATAACATGAAACTTAATTTCACTGTTAGATGAATAGAAACATGTACAGTTAATAAATAAAATTAAAAATCAAGATACAGAGGCCTCATTCACTTATATGTACGTGGAAATGTTCTTACCTTGCACACAAAATATGTGCACACACAAAAATTAGCATGAGATTCATGAAACGTGCACACTGGCTGATTTCGTTCTTACTACTGTGCATATGTGCACATAATAGACAGTAACTACGCTAACCCTACCCTAACCCTGTTAATAGGAACTGGATGGGAAGAAGTAAACAGCAACTAAAATGACATGTAAGGGCCCCTGTAGTTATACTGTACAGTATTGTTCAAAATAATAGCAGTACAATGTGACTAACCAGAATAATCCAGGTTTTTAGTATATTTTTTATTGCTACATGGCAAACAAGTTACCAGTAGGTGCAGTAGATTCTCAGAAAGCAAACAAGACCCAGCATTCATGATATGCACGCTCTTAAGGCTGTGAAATTGGGCAATTAGTTGAAAGGGGTGTGTTCAAAAAAATAGCAGTGTGGCATTCAATCAGTGAGGTCATCAATTTTGTGAAATAACAGGTGTGAATCAGGTGGCCCCTATTTAAGGATGAAGCCAGCACTTGTTGAACATGCATTTGAAAGCCTGAGGAAAATGGGTCGTTCAAGACATTGTTCAGAAGAACAGCGTACTTTGATTAAAAAGTTGATTGGAGAGGGGAAAACCTATAAAGAGGTGCAAAAAATTATAGGCTGTTCAGCTAAAATGATCTCCAATGCCTTAAAATGGAGAGCAAAACCAGAGAGACGTGGAAGAAAACGGAAGACAACCATCAAAATGGATCGAAGAATAACCAGAATGGCAAAGGCCCAGCCAATGATCAGCTCCAGGATGATCAAAGACAGTCTGGAGTTACCTGTAAGTACTGTGACAGTTAGAAGACGTCTGTGTGAAGCTAATCTATTTTCAAGAATCCCCCGCAAAGTCCCTCTGTTAAAAAAAAGGCACGTGCAGAAGAGGTTACAATTTGCCAAAGAACACATCAACTGGCCTAAAGAGAAATGGAGGAACATTTTGTGGACTGATGAGAGTAAAATTGTTCTTTTTGGGTCCAAGGGCCACAGACAGTTTGTGAGATGACCCCCAAACTCTGAATTCAAGCCACAGTACACAGTGAAGACAGTGAAGCATGGTGGTGCAAGCATCATGATATGGGCATGTTTCTCCTACTATGGTGTTGGGCCTATTTATCGCATACCAGGGATCATGGATCAGTTTGCATATGTCAAAATACTTGAAGAGGTCATGTTGCCTTATGCTGAAGAGGACATGCCCTTGAAATGGTTGTTTCAACAAGACAATGACCCCAAACACACTAGTAAACGAGCAAAGTCTTGGTTCCAAACCAACAAAATTAATGTTATGGAGTGGCCAGCCCAATCCCCGGACCTTAATCCAATCGAGAACTTGTGGGGTGATATCAAAAATGCTGTTTCTGAAGCAAAACCAAGAAATGTAAATGAATTGTGGAATGTTGTTAAAGAATCATGGAGTGGAATAACAGCTGAAAGGTGCCACAAGTTGGTTGACTCCATGCCACACAGATGTGAAGCAGTTATAACAAACTGTGGTCATACAACTAAATATTAGTTTAGTGATTCACAGGATTGCTAAATCCTAGAAACAAAAACGTTTGTACAACATAGTTTTGTGTTTGTACAGTCAACGGCAGACACTGCTATTTTTTTGAACACACCCCTTTCAACTAATTGCCCAATTTCACAGCCTTAAGAGCGTGCATATCATGAATGCTGGGTCTTGTTTGCTTTCTGAGAATCTACTGCACCTACTGGTAACTTGTTTGCCATGTAGCAATAAAAAATATACTAAAAACCTGGATTATTCTGGTTAGTCACATTGTACTGCTATTATTTTGAACAATACTGTATATGTATGTGAGCAGGGTGGCACCATTTGTTATTAATAAGAACAGCAAGTCCTCATAGCCCGTCTCCTTTCCTCCATCAGTCTCTGTTGTTCGAACCCAACACCTTATCCTCGTTTAGTTGCACAAAGTATCGGTATTGGCTTTCTTGATACCAGCCTGGACTTTACTTGGCATTGGCGCAGAAATGAAATGTGATACTGCACATCACTAAAAACACACTTTATTTCACTTGTATTTTGTGGCATTCATGTAGACAGCAAAGTAAGAATTTCATTGTACAGGGAAACACGTTTTCTAACTGTGCATATGACAAATAAACACTTTGACCTTGACCTTGATGTAAGTAAATCGGAACCATTGTGAAATAACATCCGCGTGCCTGCAGTTCACAATTAGCATACTACCATGCCCCCATTTGTCTATAAGGAAATACGTTTGCCTAGAGGTGCCTCTTGGAGAAAGCGGTGAAGTTGCACGAGAGAAGTAGGACAGGACAGGACTCGAACCTAAGGAGGTATCAGGTGAGAGCACTGTGTCTGATGACGAAGATGCTGTTCCAGGTGATTGCATAGCTGCCGCAGAACCTGTCAGAAGCAGCCGACAAGCCATTCGTCACTCTCTTCAGTCACCTTATGTTGGCCTCTGGAGATGTGCTCTCTCCTGAAGGAACAGACTGCACTATCTTCCAGCAAGGCTCCATATCCCATCTTAACACTTGCTTGGAGGTAAATTGGAATCATTCATATATCCTGCAGCAGTTTAATAGACTGCAAATTAACCAGTCAACACTGGATACATATGTACATGGCACTAGAAATTGGTTGGAGCAGCTCATCATTATGGGCCAAGTCAATAAAGGCAATGAAAATCAGTACTGTTACATTTCAGTACGTATGTTCTTCCATGTACTCTCATGTACTTGTAATAACCTAGCATTGGGACACTTTTTTTATACCTGAATATTTTAATAAGAACTGTAATGGATGATGAGGAAATGGCACCAGTAAATTAACTGTGTTAAATATTGTCTATTAAAGATTTTTTTTAAGGCCTGCAGTTTTAATATGCTGTGCATTTATTTGAAAGTTGTGTGTTTACATTTCTAAGACAGTTGTGCTATCATCGTTTGTGCGTGCGCATGGTCTAACGTAGTTCTAAATTCGTTCGCAGAGTACAAACGAATTTAGGTAAGGACATATCGATAAATCCCAGATTTGTACATAAATTTGTCATATGCATGGTTTAAGCATGGATCTGTGCGCAGACACTGTTTGTGAATGAGGCCCAAAGGATATAGTTTTTTTGCTGTATAGTTCTTTGCTGTTTCCCCCAAAACCTGCAGCTTTTTATTCCTGAGTTCTGCCTGCAGGTGTTTCTAACCAGCTTCAGTAGTTAAAGTGTGAGGTCACAGTATATGTGCCTGAGAGGTGAAATTCGAGGCAAAGACAGCCACAGGTCACCTGTAAATGCCTTCACAGAAGACTTGGTCGCTGGTTTTAACTGCGTCTCATCTGCTTTTGTTGTTAACCCCTTCAGTCCAAACACATGACCAGCTGTTACTGGGGCTCCAGCAGCTCTGCAGCTGAGCGCCATGACCCCAGCCTGCCATACCTGGAGCAGTACCGCATCGACCCGGCCCAGTTCACCCAGCTCTTCGCTGCACTCGCCCCCTGGACCTGTGGAGGCCACACCCAGACACTGTCAGCCCGTCTCTTCAGACTCCTGGACCAGAACCAGGATGGTCTGGTCAACTTCAAAGAGTTCATCACTGGACTCAGTGAGTCCAGATCCAGCCAGACACACACACAGTAACACCAGTAGTAACACAGACAGTGGCACCAGTAACACGAACAGAAACACAAACACAGTGGCAGTAATCGATGAACAGACGATCACTGAAATGAACCACGCTTTCAATCGAGAGCTGGTTTTAGTGTCAGCACAGGATTGAGTTCATGATTGTGTATAAATGCTGTATGTGCAGACTTTTGAATTTTGATTCTTTATTAGTCAGTGTGTTGGTTTCACCTCAGCGTGTTTGTGCGTTGTGTGTCTGTAGGTGGGATGTATCATGGAGACATGACAGAGAAACTCAAAATGCTTTACAAGCTCCACCTCCCACCAGGTAACGTCCCCACAGCTCACCTGGAAACGTTCCTGTGTGCGCTGATCTAGTTGATGGTAGACTGCAGTCTTTCCCACACATACACTTTGCATGGGCAGACCGCCCAGTTTTTTTATTATAATTTTTTTTCTGTCCGAGAAAACTACGCTATCTGCGATCGATTAAAGCTACAATATGTATTAAGGTAGAGCTAGCATGAAAGTCCAAATCAGTCCACTCTGCTCCGCCCAGCTCTGCTCCTTGATCTTCTGTGCTCTACTACGACCTGCTACACTCTTCAGATACTTGTCTTTATGTGATTATAAGAAATGGAAATGCAAACGTTATTGATCAAACTGAAATAAGTGAAAATCTCTGGTTGGTCAGTCCTACTCAAAACGTTTAGAAGCTAATATATCTGCACTGCTGTTCAATGATTCTGGGTCACAGGAGGCTTCAACATCACCTCTCCACATTAAGAGAGCAGATTTCTACAACAACAGTATCTGAAAAAGTTACGTACTGTAGCTTTAAACAGAGCAGTTTCCCCTCGCTCTAGATTTTCTTTTTTACCATTTAAAATGGGTAAAACCTTATTTCATCATAAATCTGCATGCAGTGGTTCAATTCCCAAGTCATTATTTTCAGTGAATGAAATACACCTTGTGTTCACTTATGTGCTCACATACCGATCTCTGGGCTCCAAGTAACTGGCTGCAGACTAGAAGGTCGTTTATTACCTCAGCCCAACATCGAGCTCAACTCAAAGGGTCACCCATTTATGATAGATAATAGAATTTGTCTGGTTTCGACCGTCACCATTCCCATTCATCCTGAAGTCAGACCTCTGTCACTATATTGTGTTTTTACATTTTATCTCCATCACTTATATACTTGCCATTCATCCAGTTTGTTATTAAAGTAGTTTAGTAATGTAGCCATGTCGTTGTAGATTAATTAATAAAATGGATAAAACCCAAGGTCATGTTATCAATTCTCTTGAGAGAGTAGTGGTCAGTGTTCTAGAGAATTCATTCCCTCACTGATTCAGAGATTATTTTTTTAAACTGGTTTATTAAAATAATGTGTTAATTAAGTGTAAGTATTCCACTCCAAAGTTTGGTACTTCAATTGATATTTATTGGTAATTAATCACTCATAATGATTACATTCAATTGTGGTTAGTTCGCCGTATAAAAGAACTTGGTGTCCCCTTTTTGAGGTAAGAATATGAAATTCATATTTAAGAATGATAAAGTCATTTCTAGGAGAATATTGACTGTAAATTTTTTAAAAATGTGTGCAGCAACGTCCACCAACCAGAGACCAGAGGTAGTAGTGTCTACAGGTACAAAAACCCACCAATTCACTATCTCAATAAATTAGAATACCTCATAAGACCTATAAAAAAAAACATTTTTAGTGAATTGCTGGCCTTCTGGAAAGTATGTTCATTTACTGTATATGTACTCAATACTTGGTAGGGGCTCCTTTTGTTTTAATTACTGCCTCAATTCAGCGTGGCATGGAGGTGATCAGTCTGTGGCACTGCTGAGGTGGTATGGAAGCCCAGGTTTCTTTGACAGTGGCCTTCAGCTCATCTGCATTATTTTG
>NW_018128244.1:15142-30161 GCF_001952655.1 Monopterus albus | reverse complement strand
GTTCTCTTGGTTGGTTGTGCATCTTTTTCCTACCACTCAACTTTCTGTTAACATGCTTGGATACAGCACTCTGTGAACAGCCAGCTTCTTTGGCAATGAGTGTTTGTGGCTTACCCTCCTTGTGATGGGTATCGATGATTGTCTTCTGGACAACTGTCAGATCAGCAGTCTTCCCCATGATTGTGTAGCCTAGTGAACCAAACTGAGTGACCATTTTGAAGGCTCAGAACACCTTTGCAGGTGGTTTGAGTTGACTGAGTGGCATGTCACCATATTCTAATTTATTGAGATAGTGATCTGGTGGGTTTTTGTTAAATGTGGGCCAAAATCATCACAATTAAAAGACCCAACAGCTTAAACTACTTCAGTCTGTGTGTACTGAATTTATATAATACACGAGTTTTACTATTTGAGTTGAATTACTGAAATAAATGGACTTTTCCACGATATTTTAATTTATTGAGATGCACCTGTATGTAGCCTGACAGGCTAAGACGAGGGCAAAGAACATCTCTTTGTATAGCAAGAGACCCCATATGGGACCCTGAGCCAGAGGTTGAGAAACTTGTTTTTGGGGATTTGTTGGGTTTTCCATATAGTGTAAGGCAGCCCACTGGTGGCCCCCAGAGCGCCCTCTGGTGGGCCGCAGGCACAGTGGCATAACGCATATTTAAGCCAAGTTTATTTATTTTGTGTTTTATTTTATGCTTTTTTATCATTTATTTGGGAAGGTGGTCCTCAATCAAAAGTGGGCCTTGAGTTACAAAAGGTTGACAGCCCCTGGGGTAAGGCCTGATTATGCCCCGAGTCGACTGTTGTTGAGAATTGGTACTATACAAATGAATTGAGTTGAACTGAATTTAATTAAGTTGAACTTAATTGCTGCAGAAGCTGTGATTGTTTTTAAAGGGTGATGTTTGTCTTTTGCTTGTTTATTTTGGGGTTTGTGCGTTTATTGTTTTTATTTCTTTTTCTTTGTCTTAGCTCTGTGTCCTGAGGAGGCGGAGTCTGCTCTGGAGGCAACACACTTTTTCACTGAGGACGAACCACAAGGTGAAAATTGATGAACACAGTAAATTACTGATGTACTGCGGTATTTTTACTATTGTTGGTGCAGAACTCTGTCCGTGTCTGTGAACTACAATGGTGTTGGCTGATCTGTGTTTAACAAGCTGTTGTTTCCTTCAATACAACACACCAAGTTTGGTTTAGACACAGTAACAGTTTCCTGTGGAGAAATGCACAGCTTCACAGACTGATGGTCTTAAAACAGTTTAATAAAGTGACTTAGGCTTAACTGGGGATTTAGTGTTAAACTACTTAAATGATGAATAGTTATGTTAACAGGTGATCAGGTTCATAAATACATTGTTTCTGTGTTTGATTTGCCAACAGAATCTTTTTAGTAACACATCTGAATGTTCCCTCTCATGCTGCCTGCTTCTCTCCCTTCTTCTTCTTCTTTATGTGACGTTTCCCACCAGAATCCTCCTTCCTGTCTGATCCGGACATTTTGCAGCAGCAGGAAGTGACATCAGGTTTGTGTTTTTGTGGTTTGGAAAACCTGGTGTTGTGACTCCTCAGCTCTCAGACATGATGTGAGGCACTGCATGTCTTCTGTGATGTCACAGCAAGTGTTCTCACCTGCACAGTGCTGCAGCAGCTCTTTATAAACCCAACAGTTTGTGTGTGAAGTCCTCAGGTCTCTGGTTTTAAACTTGTGATTTACTGAGTCAGGTTTATTAAAACCAGTAAAGACTTAAGTGCAAATCTGTTGCTGTGAAACATCATAGATCTGTCCAATCACAAGTAAACTATGTGAACAGGAAGTCCTTTTGCATCGAGAGCTCCAACAGAACTGCCAGAAAGAACAGTTTTTGTGCCAGAGTGGTTTTAAACCAGGGTCTGCTCTTGAAGCCATGTCTAGGGGCCAGTGAGGTCTAGATCTGATCGCAACCAATAAAATGTGTGAGCATATAAACGTCAGTCATAAAATGCACTATAGAAATAATTATTCACATTGTTCATTCATTCTCTAATCTCTGACTCACACTGATCCCAGTCTGACCCCAGAAACACAGGCACAAACTTTCCTGGCTCTGGGGGTTCACACAAGTCACTGTGCGTGAGTGAAGGTACAGACAGGACCAGTCTGGCCCCGCTGTCATGCACCTACGCTAGGTTACCAACGATTCTGATAAGCGTTTAGAGCAGTGTGACCGCATTTCTCACTACTGTTCTACAACCCAGTCAGTCGAGTAACGGAGAAAATGATCAGCAGGTTGATCCCCGATGAAAATAATCAGCAGCTGCACTTGGATCCAAACAGATCCAGCAGAGCTGCAGCTCAATCAGCTACAACAGTCACATCCTGCTGTTACATCACTGCATGAGTGACAGGCTGGTAATGTAATACTGAATATATGGTAGTATATGTATAGGATATACAGTACAGTCTAACATTTTTCTGCACTGAGTAGCCTAACTCTACTTTTAATATTTTGTTTTAATAATACTGAATAGCCTACTTAATTTTACTTAACATTTTAAATGCAGGACTTTTACTTGCCACAGAGTAGGAAACTTGTACAGTGTGGTGTTAGTATTTTTACTAAAGTAAAGGATGTGAATATTTCATCTACTGGTGCTAACAAGCAAACTATCATACTTAAGTTATATAACATGTTATAGTTCAATGCTATTTTTAATCATGTTTATAATCCTGATTATTCTTTAGGGACAAAGAATAATCAGTCCACCTCAATCACCTGTCACAGTAACCTGCAATTTAAAAAGACTAATAACAATTGTGTAATACTGTGAAACCGTGATATTTTCTGAGACGGTTATCATACTATAGAAATCTCATACCAGTGCAACCCTAATGGCCAGATGACCAACATGTTACAATTAAAAGTCTGAAGATCAGAGCAGGAAAAGTCCTGATCAGCCCTGATTTTAGTCTGACATCTGTGGCTCAAACTAACAGTTTAAACTCTTTTAATTTCTTAATCTCAGTCTCAGTTAAACTCAGTTTTAACAATTTCTTTGTCCCAGTTTCTCTGACAGTTCAGTTTCTGTGATGATGATGATGATGATGATTTCCTGTTTGTGAGCAGGTGAGGAGGGGAAGGATGGAAGCGGAGACAGTGAGGAGAAGAAAGGTAAGTGGCCTACCTCCTGCTAACAGTATGCTGCTCGGTGAAATGCTTTACAGTTTCAAACCACAGCTCCACTCTGACTGTTCACGGATGACTGGGCAGGACTAAGACTAGAGTCAGTCTGAAAACCAGGTGCAGGTGCATGAGGTCCACATGCATCCTGACTACCACACTTAACAGAAAAGTCAGATTCAGGTCTTAAGGCGATTTTGCTCAAATACATAGTTACTGTACTTTTCCTTTTGTACACTACTACAGTGTGTTAGTTATCTGTAGACTAGTTACTAGCACTACTAGTTAGGTTTAGGGTGACCTCACACTCTGACCTCTGACGAGTTAGGTTTAGGGTGACCTCACACTCTCAGACATCTGACCTGTGATTGGTTTTGTTTCAGAGGAGAAGGTGAGGGACTACAAGTATTATCTGAGAATGTGGGCTAAAGAGAAGGAACCCAAGAAAGAGACCATCAAAGACCTGCCCAGGATGAACCAGGTGAGGAGCGGATCAGGTTCAGGATGAGGTTCAGGATCAGGTTTGAGTCTGAGGGAGTTACGCTGCATGTCTGTCTGTGCAGGAGCAGTTCATAGAGTTGTGTAAGACTCTGTACAACATGTTCAGCGAAGAGCCTCTGGAGCAGCAACTCTATCACTCCATTGCCACCGTGGCCAGCCTGCTGCTGCGCATCGGAGAGGTTGGCAAGAAGTTCAACAATGGCAACAAGAAGCCTGACACCCTGACGCCTCAGACGGAGGCGGGACCTGGAGAGGGGGGGTCAGGTGATTCTCAGATGTGCCAAGCTCTGGCCGATGCCCAGTTGGAGCCAGCGGCACCACAGACCTCCGATGAAGAAACCAAGGACGACACATCAGTATCGTCGTACTCAGTGGTGAGCTCCGGCTCACTGCAGTGTGAGGACATTGCCGATGACACTGTCCTCATCGGGGGTGGCAAGCAGAGACGGGCCAGCGTGCTGGATGTAGATTGGTCAATCACCTTTGAGCAGGTTCTGGCATCGCTTCTGACTGAGCCGCCGCTTGTTGACTACTTTGAAAAGAAGAGAGACATCCAAAACAAGATGGCCACCTGTAAGGCCCAGCGGGCCCTGGAGCGTCAGATAAGCTCTGCCTCTGACCACGAACTAACCCAGCACTCTATCTGACTTACCTTTAATGGATTCACCTTTAAAAACTCACCTGTACCTGTCTGCCTTTCTCACCTTTATCTGTCCATCTGACCACACCTGCACATCTGTCTGCAGGAACACTATGCTCAGGTGAGTCGGGGCTATTACACATCATTGATTTAAAGTCAGTTGATCTGTCACCTCCTGATTGGAGCATACCTGATGAGGTCACTCTGACAGCCTGTCTCTGATTAGCCGATTGGCACTGACTCACCTGTGACAGCTCTGACTGACCCTCTTCATTAAGCCTGAGATTCTGGACAAACCAGACCCCATTAGAGGACCAGGACGCTGAGACTGAAACCATGTGGTCAGTTTTAGAACTGGTTCCAGTTCTGTTTCATGAGGAGGCAGGTTTCACCAGACGAGCTTCATGTTCCCTGTATTCACGTTAAATTCTTCGAATCCATCAGACGAGTCAGAGTAGAACCACGTTCGAAGACCGATCCAGGGACAGACGTCACAATGATTTGATCAGACTCAGTGATGAGAGGATAAAAACAGCAGCCTGACTCTTTAAGAGAAACAAATGTAACCACACCAATCAAAACCGATTGATTTGTTTATTGAGTCTGATCATTGTTGATCAGATAATAACTGATCACAGTCAGTTCTCCAATCACACAGCATTAAGTCACAGCATCACTGTGATGATTTCACACTCTACCAGGGGCTCACAGCTGTTGTTAGTGAACTCAGCACTTCCTGTAGATGGTTCACAATTAAAAGCCTTGTTATGGAAGGCTTTTAATGCGAAATAGCTGCAGAAAGTTTGTTTCAAGAAGGAACTAAAGCAACAAAGATGTTTTATTTATGTTGAATGCAGCTCAGCTCAGGATCAGTACGCTGAGTCCTGGTGCTGTCTGTTGATCTCCTGTTGATTTATTGATCTTATATCTGCAGATTAGAGCACCACCTGGCCTGAAAACTGCAAAACGAGCAGGTAAAGCAAGTAAATGTTATGCTAGCAGTACTACAGATGTCCCAAAGTCCCAAAAATTTTTTTCACATGTTGAACCAATGTTTTCTCAGAAGTTGAAGAGCAAAATAATTTGAAGAACACTGATCTCCATGTAATCAAATCATTTCTCTCTATAATGGAGTCCCAAAACATTTTTCTTAAGTGAAAGAATGTGTGAGATCAGGGTTCGGGTTCTGTTTCATATAAATACTTGTTTGAATGCTCTTTTATGAATAGACTGTGCAGGTCAGTGCAGGGGAATCTTGACAAACTAGACATGTAAGCAGGTATTCCAGGGTCCTTTCACCTGACTTAACAAGAATGAAACTTTATTTAAGAACTTTAAATGGCGTAACAAGAAATATTGTTATAGTTTTTAATTGATTTTTAAGAAAAACCTTTTAAAGGACCATTGCATTATTCAGACAAGATGAAGATCACACAGAGGTGAGAATAAATTTTAACTCTGGTGAAATGACAGGATCTTTTGGGGGGTGAAATGTGAACACAAATATGAAACATGTCGATCTGATTCAGTGTGACTTCCACTTCCTGAGGATCTCTAATGTCCCTCCAGAATAAACCTCAATAAATCCACATAGAAAGCAGAGGAGCAGAAGCTGCCTGAGAATCCTCCTGTTTCTAAATGTCCTTCTTATCACAATGATCCAGCGGCAGCTGTCTGAACGTCCATGGGCGCCCTGCACACAGGAGCTGCTTGCTGCTCACTCTGTATTTTTCATGCAAAAGTCTAATTTCACACTGAGGTCATCATTGCTGTAATTATCACTGGGATGGGGATGAAAAATGACCCACAGATGTTCCAGGTGGGATGTTTTTAAAGTGCAGTAAGTACATTTCAGATACAATACAACACATCTCACTCTTCTAGAAACCAAAACAATATGACCTATAAACAGGTATAGCTGTGTCCATTCATCTGATGTAACAAAGTCAGAAGTTTAAATAAATTGATTTTTGTAAGAAACAGACAGAAAAAGACAGGTGTGACAAAGTTTTCATTACTTTTAAGAAAATAAATCTTTAAGGACTCGGTTACATAAAAAAATGACTGAATACGGAACTCAACAGTTAAATAAACATGTTTATTGTTTAAATGTTTTCTGTACAGTTAGATATATTAACTGCATATTATTAAAATTATGAGGTCATATTAATGAATAAACTTGTGTTATTGTTTCACAGGTGAGTTCACACCTATATACTTTGTTTATTTTGATATCACTGAAGTCTTGTCTATGTACCTGTGTCCGATGATATCACTCCGGTTTACTTCCTGTGGAATGATGATGTCAGAGGATGCTTCATTGTTTGTTTTTCCATTAATGTATTACTAGCAAGCTGGATACGGCACTGCCGATCAGCTAATTTTCCATAGTGGCCACTCATAGTATTGCAACGAAAAATCCCCATGGCGGCCCACAAAACATTTTCTCCATAGGCCAGAATGATAAAAGAGATGTCTGCAAAACTGTTGCCAGGATACATCAAGCTGTGAACCAGGTCACCTGCTGCTCTTTGTATTAAGACTTTTTAACCCATGGAGGTTTTATGTTTGTAAAGTTTTATTTTCATGACATCATCCTAATGTAAAGTTTATGGACCAAGCAAGAGGCAACAGGGAAACACTAATGAGCATGTGCAGTGGGCCATACAATACAGAAGCAAACCCACAATAAAAAACTTTTTTGGTGAATGCGCCAGGCGAGCAACTTTCAGTGTGAGGAATGGGCGCCATCATGAAATCCAGGATCCATCTTCCTAATAATGCATCCATGTTTTTTCTCTCTGTTGTCTTCTCTGTATTTATTCACCTGCTTTTAAATCTATAGTATTGGTCAGTTGTTGATCTGTATTGTGTTCTACTAATAAATACAGAAGGAACTACTTCTGTGGTCACATTTTTAATATTTATTTTTTAATTCAACCTTTATTGAGCTGACTAGAATCCCACTGATTCCAACTTTAACCATTTCCAATGGAGAAACAGTATTACAGGTTTCAGCAAGCAGAACAGCCTGATGTTTGTGTGCCTTGTTGTTGAGTGTGAAAAGTTGAAGGTGAAGGAATCTGTTGTACAGAATCAGTAAGCCACCCAATAAGCCACTTTGATAGTAATTGTTGCTCCCACCAAAGTTCTGAGAAACTGCTCCAGTCTCCACATGATCAGCCAGGCCACCTAGGGTTGGACAAGACCTATGGCCTGGCCAGCAAGAGGTTCTCTGGGCCACACATGAAAGCAGAAGTTGAAAAGTACTGTACTGAACTATGCTGTATTCGAAGGAAACCACGGCCTAAAAGAGCAGCTGAACTGTCACATCTCAGCAGTGATGGGCCAACGGATCTCATCTGTATAGATTTTCTTATGATTGAGCCTAACTCATGGAACATCTGCAGTGTGCTGGTAGTCACTGACTACTACACACTTTATGCAAAGGCCAACCACTGTTGCTAAGGTGCTCTGGGAGCAGTACTTTGTGCATTATGGGTTTCCAAAGAGAGTGTGTTCGGACCAAGGCAGAGCTTTTGAAAGCCAACTAATTCAAGAACTGGTGGGCATCCTGGGAAGAAGAAAATCCAGAACAACGCCCAACCACCCACAGCCTGAACAGTTCAACAGAACACTGCTTGACATGCTTGGAACCCTCAACGAACAGGACAAAAAGTAAATCTCAGAGTGCAGGTTTACTTGTGGTTCCTAGAGTCCACAGAAGTAGAATGGGAGCCTTTAGCTATCAAGCTCCTCTCCTGTGGAACCAACTCCCAGTCTCAGTTTGGGAGGCGGCCACCCTCTCTACCTTTAAGACTAGACTTAAGACTTTCCTTTTTTTCTGATAAAGCTTATAGTTAGGGCTGGATCAGGTGACCCTGAGCCTTCCTTAGTTATGCTGCTATAGGCCTAGGCTACTGGGGGGGCCCATGATGCTCTGAGTTTCTCTCCTCCCCTCCTCTTTCTCCATCCATCTATATGCCACCACTACCCGTCACTGTGTGTCTCCTCCCTCCCATAGTGTGTTTTTCCTCCCTACTGTCCCCAAGTGCTGCTCAAGGGGGATTTGTTGGTTTTTTTCTCTATAATACTGTAAGGTCTAGACCTGATTATGTAAAATTTCCTGAGATTATTGTTGTGATTGTATTCTCAATCCATCCTCCCCTGCCCTGGCCTGACTGTGCCCCTAGTGACCTCAGTTACTCTCACCAGTTGCTCATTTGCTTCCCTGGCCCAGTTTTTATAACCAGCTCACCTCACCCCACACAGTGTCATCAATGAGCTGCCCATGTGTCACCGGCTGTGGACTTCTTCTTCTTGACTCTGGTTTTCTTTCCTCACCATCACATTACCACAGTTTTGTTCTTTGCCTCATCCATCCACTCCGTCACATGTTGCTGTTTGGGTATGTTGCCACAGACTTTTGTTGCAGTTAGCTCTGACCTGCAACAAAGCCTTGTTTTATGTTTTTTCCCTCAGTCCTTGTTTTATGCACTTGTTGGTGAGAGAGATTTGCTTAATCCTGATTGCAGTCATCTATATACCACTGCGAGCTAACGCTAAATTAGTGCTGGAGGAGCTGTACTGCCTGATCAGCAAACCCAGAAGTTGGCTTAAGTCACTTAATGCATGCAAAAGAAGCAAGCCCATTAACAGTGTCCACCACTAAACACTGCATGTTGTAAAGCACTTGCTGGAATATCATTTATAGCCACAGGTTGAGATGCAGCTCTGCCTGGATATAACAATGAAGCTCTATAGAGGAAGAACATTTGCAAACCTATCAGCAACCAGTAACACAACGCACAGTCATTACAATGTCAGACCTGCCAAAGAGGGAGTTGTGCCAGCAGCTATATCACGGGAGACAAGTTGTGTTTGGAGAAAAAATAAACAGTTTCAGTTTTTCCAAACCAGAAACCATGTTTGGACAGTACAGTGTCATGTCTGCTCAAAGCTCGGGATGCTGCCATCAGATTAGGTGACAGGCTGGCCTTTAGCAGGGCCCGAAAAGAACTAAAGAAGGGCATCCAGCTGGCCAAACGCAGGTACAAACAGCGCACTGAGGGGCACTTCATGAATAACAACACACAGCATATGTGGAGGGGCATCAAAACAATAACAGACTACAGAGGCAACAACCAGCAGGTCAGCCATGATCCCACCATCCCTGACACTCTGAATAGTTTCTTTGCACGCTTCGATACACCTGGCAGCAGAGGAACTGAACAACTCCCTCAGCTCGAGGAACAGCACCAGCCCCTCATCCTGTAGCTACACCAGGTGAGCTCCACCCTGAGGAGGATCAACACCAACAAAGCTGCAGGACCAGACAAGGTGTCAGGCTGGGTTTTGAAGCTGTGTGCTGACCAACTGGGTGCCTGTGCCCAAGAACTCAGCTGTCACCTGCCTCAATGATTACCGCCCTGTTGCTCTGACACCAGTAATTATGAAGTTCTTTGAGAGGATCATTCTAAAGCACATCAAGGATGTCATCCCTGTTGGTCTGGACAGCCATCAGTTCCCCTACAGAGAGAACCAATCAACAGAGGATGCTGTCTCAATAGCATTACACATAGCCCTGTCCCACCTGGAGCATCCTAACACTTATGTCAGGGTGCTCTTTGTTGACTTCAGTTTGGCATTTAATACTGTAATCCCAGACAAACTGGTACTGAAACTGCACAATCTGGGAATGCCTGCAATGATGTATCATTGGATTAAGGACCTCCTCACCAACAGGCCTCAAGTGGTGAGAATCGGAAGCTGCACATCATCCACACTGGGTCCTGAACACAGGCACACCACAGGGCTGTGTGCTCAGCCCAGTTCTCTTCACTCTGTTTACCCATGACTGTGATGCCATTCACCCCACAAACACAGTAGTGAAGTTCGCAAACGACACCACCATAGTGGGTCTCATCTCAGACAATGATGAGACTCACTACAGAGGGGAGATCCAGCACCTGACAAGGTGGTGTTCAGATAACAATCTTGTCCTGAACACCAACAAGACTAAGGAAGTCATTGTGGATTATAGGAGGTCCAGGAAGACAAAATATGCTCCTCTTCTCATACACGGGGAGGTGGTGGAGCAAGTGGATAACATCAAGTTCCTGGGCATCCACATCACATCTGACCTGACCTGGTCTTGCTAACTCTGAGAGACGAGACAGCCCAAGTAACTTCAAAACAGTGCTGATTTATTCAAAGGATCACAGGTAAAATTAACATTACACGCTCAGGTATCTTCCACCTCCAAACTGCTCGCAGGCTGATGTAAGATGAAAGACCCTGAACCCACCAGGCCTATACATTATATCCCCTCGGTTGGGCTAGCCCCATATTACACAGAAACGTCAACCGAGACGTCTCTGTTGCCAGCTTTGCAGCTGGCCATAGCAGTAGTCAAAACATGAAGCAAATCAATGTGTGTGTGTCTGTTGGTTAAGTGGTGTGTAGCTAAAAACATTCTCACAGACTTCTAATACATGTCGTGACTTAAACATAAGAACATATTATGGCTAAGGCTACAGTTATACACGTTGTAATAATAATATTAAACTCCCTGTCTGCTGCCAGTCATCAACTCTTCTCTCTAGTTATCCTTGACCAGATGTACCCTGTAGAAACTCATAAGCATGACTAAGCATTTAACAGTCTAACTAGACATCCTGTCTCCACTAAACATTTCTAATACATGGGGGGGTTGGACCTGGAAGGGGAGCATTACTTTACACTTCCTCTGTGGTAGGTAGGTAGGTAGGTAGTGTAATACTTGTTGTATTTTGTATTGGAGGACTTACAAGCTATAAATAAAGACTGGAGATCAACTGGTTATGTTTACTCATGCGCTTTACTGCAGGCCATCTTGACTCACACATCCTCTGGATCTCGTGAGACTTATCCATGTAATGCATTCATACAAACAATTACAACTAAGGTTGCCATCTGGTGGCCGGGATGTTACAGGTAGAACTTTATTGATCCCACAGTGGAGAAATTCCAATGTTCCAGCAGCAGTAAAGGGCAAAACATGAGACCATAAGAATAAACACCATACACATATCTTGAGAAAACAAGATCCAGGTACCCGAAAAACCAATACCACAATAAACCACAATAAAGATTCTTGACTTCTTGACTTAACTCTTGACTTGTTAGCACAAGTTCCTAGTTAAGTACCTACAGTATGTGTAATTGAAGTAGCATTTACATGTATTGTGTTAAAGTGAAGTTACTCACCGTATGTGCTTGTGGAAGGAGAATTGCTGCAGTCCCTAGTTACTTCCCTCACCCTTTGCCTTTGTCTGCACATTAAGTTTCTAATTGGTTTTCTGGTATTCCTTGTCTTAGATTGTTCTATGTACTAATTCTGCCATCCATAACTAAATCCCATGGATAGTACATTTGTCTGGCCACTGCACTTGGGTCCTGATCTTGGGTGCGAACTGGTTTGTTCACACTTCTGTGGAACCATCAGATCTGAGTCACTGGGGCAGGTGATGAACGTATGAGCCAGCATTCACTGGATGCCACACAGTCATAGTTGAAGCACCTGCCTTGTGTGACTCTCCAGTGTTTGCTTTCTCTTCTTGTCCCAGTTTTGGACCTGTTACTCTCTTGGCCCCCGTGTGACTGCTGTATTCACCTGTTTAGGGATGTTTGTTTTCTCAGAACCTCTGCTCAATACCTTGATGTTGCTTGCCCTCATCTGTACTGTTTGCCTGGCCTGCCTGTTTAGTTACAAACTGTTCCCATATCTGTGATTATGACTCAGCTTGTATCCTACTTCAGCCTGTCTGTATGCTCTTATGTTCTGTGCTGCATTCTGGTTTGCCTGCCCCTTGCTTACCGTATCAGTTTACAGGTGTATCTTGTTACATGTGTGGTTGTATTTTCCAGTGCCAGCTATGTCACCTGCTTTGGTATGTTTACCTGAGTGTGCCACTTGTATATGGTATTTACCTGAGTCAGTTTAATGTACCTGTTTACTGTGTTATCCTGAGGCATCAAGCTTACCTGCCAGTTTCATTTGACTCAGTCATCCCCTGTGTTTTTGTTACCAGTTCATACCTTTGTGTCGTATTCCTGTCTATCAGTATTCCCACTAGTATTATTAAAGTCCCATTTGATAGTCAGTAATCACCTTGTACTGAGACTGCATCTGGGTCCTCCATTTTAGAATTGTGACATTTTGTTTGTTTGCTATGTCTCTAGTGCTGACAAGCAGCACTTTTGCACTGTGCAGGATTTACTGTAAACATAAATCACTGTATTATACAATATCGCTACTGGTGACAGGGTGCTGGGACAGACCTGGGAGTGAGAACTGGGTGTAGAAATTACAGAGGATATGTGGGAAGATATTTGGAGCAATGCCCAGAACATAATGATCTGTAATTGGACCTGGGTGCTATAACTCAAAATACATCAGAGGGCATTCATGGCCTGATCATCTTTCAAAATGTAAGCTGCTTCTTTGTGCCTCAAGGGTCAAACAAATACTGGGCTTACACATTGTCTAGGGACCTGTTCTAAATAACAATACTTTTTCTGAAGCTGCCCTGTACTAAATTCAGAATATGCTGGAAACTGAGCTCGAATTTGACCTGGCATCTCTTCTTAATATACATATTACTAATGTACATCAGAGAAAACTGGTTAATGTCTTAACCTTTGGTGTGAGGGGAAAGTATATTACCTTGTGCAGGATAACAATGGAGTATATGATCTGTTATACACTCTCTCTAAAGGCTATATATATACAAACTTTCATTATTGACAACAAATACATGGAAATGTGTTTTAAAGAACAGTGATGCTGATGCTGAAATGAAACTACATTACTGAATACATGGTCAGGGACCATCTGCCATGCCATCATGGACAACCAGAGGTCTGAGGACCAGCAGCAACTCTTCCTGTTGTTCCACTCAGCATCTTAAAGGAAATAAACCTAGAAGGAATGACTTGAATTCCCTTATGTTTTAATGGACACACCGCTGTGGTGGCAACAAGCCCAGCCAGCCATGTTTTACACTGTTCTCTGAAATCTGTGAGCAAAAGTTTAGAGAATTCGGCACAGCATATAACAATGCTCTGGAAAGGTATTTTCAGTCTATATGTGAGTCATAAACTCTGATTTCTTTGTATTTAAAAAAGCAGCCATGGCATTGAACATGTATCTATACAAATTTGCATTTCCCTGCAGTGGCAGTAGCCGTAGCTTGAGGCATGTTTTCAGGTTGTCTGTCCCATTCTTGTGAACACCATATCTCAGGAACCCCTTGAGAGAATCTCTTTGAATTTGGCACAGCTGTCCACTTGTGCTAAATTCAGACAAAATGCTGAAGTGACTCAATTCAACCCCCCCACAAAGTTCCTCAGACCTGGTGTGTCCACAGCAGTGTGAACAGACCAGACCAGGTGTCCTCAGACCAGATCTGGGCCATCTGTGTATGTGCTCCTAGACCCAATTCCTGTCCAACCTCTGACTGTGCAGTGCTGTCAGAACAGTCAGAATCCATGTGGTCGTTTTAACGTCTCCTCCTCTGCACATACAGCCTGTCGTCATCATTCGGTGTCGGCCCCTTGCAGACCGGTAACAATAAACATGGAGGAGAGCGACAACAGTGATGGGGTCAGTGGAGAGACCAGGACGTTTATGGAGAAGCTTCTGATCAGGCCAAACTGGGAGGAACATATCGTAACCCAGCGGTTTGGGAGGAAACTGGGCCATGTGACCGTCGCACACATGACCTGGTTGTGATTCTTGCGCACACGTGGCTCACATTTCAGTTACATCTGTGCACGAGTGGCAGTTTAGGAGCTCAGCCAGGTATATGGCACTGACACACATGGGCGGGAAGCAGCGACACACACATATTTGATCTGACAGAAACATCAGTCAGTTCTGATCATTCATTCAGTTGCTGTGAACACAGTATCATATGTTTTTATTGACTCAGCTCACAATGACTAACTGCTCCCACCACTTTAAATGCCATAAAATTGTGCCTATGTTGCCAGTGTCAACTCGTAGCCACCTGGTTAATTTGCAGCCTATTAAAGAAATAATGTGTGTTTCATTTTTATACAAAATAAACTGATTATTAATATTGTATGTTTTTTTCATACAACTAGAGATTTAATTAGTTTTCAAATGTTCCACCCTTTTCTGAGTCTGTGTCCCAGCCTGGCCACCCTGTTCATAATTTTCTAGCTCCAGCCCTGGTGGGCTACTGGGAGGAGATTATGCCTGCATTTCCTGACAGAAAACAGACTGCTGTTCGCCTTTCTGTCTGACTCCATATGGTTTTGTTGATGTGCTGGCAACAAGAAAAATATACAAATTTAAATAATAAAAGAAGTAGGAAGAAAAGAGAGTAGTTGTAGAGTGTGGACGAGCACAAAAGAGGATAAATGCAGGCTTGACAGATCAGTCCTTACTGGATTGCAATTCCCTTATGCTGCCTGATGAGGCAGCTAAACGGCTGCATACATCTACAGTGGAAAACAAAAATACAGGAGTTCAAAAGCCCTTTATGAGTAGAATTCAACCAAGGACTGTGACGTCGCCCGGCATGGCGCAGCCGGGGCCCCACCCTGGAGCCAGGCCCGGGGCCGGGGCTCAAATGCGAACGCCTGATGGCCGGGCCTCACCTCCCGGGTCCCGGCCGGGCTTCGCCCGAAGGCGGGA
>NW_018128244.1:8059-14855 GCF_001952655.1 Monopterus albus | reverse complement strand
CGACGACCCGATCTCTGGACACGGAGACTAGCCCTGGGGACATGGAATGTCACCTCGCTGGTGGGGAAGGGGGGCTGGAAAAGGCCCCGACTGGGGACTCCGTTGTTCGACTGGGGGACTTCAACACCCACGTGGGCAGCGACAGTAACACCTGGAGGGGCGTGATTGGGGGGAACGGCCCCTCCGATCTGAACCCGAGTGGTGTTTTGTTATTGGACTTCTGTGCTAGTCACAGTTTGTCCATAACTAACACCATGTTCAAGCATAAGGGTGTCCATCAGTGCACATGGCACCAGGACACCCTAGGCCGGAGGTCGATGATCGACTTTGTGGTTGTTTCATCTGACCTCCGGCCGTATGTCTTGGACACTCAGGTGAAGAGAGGGGCGGAGCTGTCAACTGATCACCACCTGGTGGTGAGTTGGATTCGATGGTGGAGGAGGAAGCTGGACAGACTTGGCAGACCCAAACGTATTGTGAGGGTCTGTTGGGAACGTTTAGCAGAATCCCCTGTCAGAGAGATCTTGAACTCTCACCTCCGGCAGAGCTTTGACCAGATCCTCGGGGAGGTTGAAGACACTGAGTCCGAGTGGACCATATTCTCCACCTCCATTGTCGATGCGGCCGTTCGGAGCTGTGGCCGTAAGGTCTCCGGTGCCTGTCATGGTGGCAATCCTCAAACCCGGTGGTGGACACCGGAAGTAAGGGATGCTGTCAAGCTGATGAAGGAGTCCTTTTGAGCCTGGTTGGCTCGTGGGACACCTGACACCAGCCCAGGCAGTTGCGGGGGCAAAAACTCGGGTCTGGGAAGAGTTCGGTGGAGAAGGACTATCGGTCGGCCTCGAAGAAATTCTGGCAAACTGTCCGGCACCTCAGGAGAGGGAAGCAGTGCCCTGCCAAAACTGTTTACAGTGGAGGTGGGCAGCTGCTGACCTCAACTGGGGACATCTTCGGATGGTGGAAGGAATACTTTGAGGATCTCCTCAACCCCGGCGCCATGTCTTTCGATGAGGATGCTGGATGTGGTTTTCCCCAACCTGACCTGCTGCTTCCTGTCTGTCACAAAGCACAGACACATGTGTCCTGACACTAATGTACAGACCTCAGCCTGTTTCCCTGCACCCTGAGGTGGAGG
The DNA here is from genome assembly GCF_001952655.1 of Monopterus albus. NCBI lineage: Eukaryota > Metazoa > Chordata > Actinopteri > Synbranchiformes > Synbranchidae > Monopterus > Monopterus albus. Next base: position 13,720 of record NW_018128244.1, on the reverse strand, counting down.
TGAGGTAACCATATCCAGGTGTGGTCTGAACACTCCTGCAGCTACACATTTCCTGTTCTCAGTCTCAGGTTGGTTTAAAGAGCAGTCTGATGTTTCTCAAGTCAGTCACAGTTTGATCCCCCGTTTACTGAAGACCATTATCAGTCCTGTTCACATCCAGAGTCACATCCAGTTCACTCCAGAACACCTGTTTTAGGGAGTTTCTCCTTATTCCAGGGTCTAAAGACAGAGCCCTCAAGGGAGTAAAGGCCAGACAATGTTGTCACTGAGGCCTAACATTCAATCCAGTCCTCACACATATAGACATACTAGACTCGCACACCTGAACACACCTGGATTCCTGAGGAGGAGGAGGAAGAGGCGTGTTGAGACCTGCAGCTCTGAGATCAGGTGGCACCACAGACCGCAGCTCACAGCTCATAGCTCATACTAGTGTGTTACAGCCACTGATGCTACTGTGCTGCTGTAAAACCACAGGACTGTTAGAGAACAAGGGCTGCTGCAGCAAAACAGAAGAGTCCGAAATAAAATCTGTGAGAAAAACGGAAAGAAGAAGAAACAAAGATGAGGTTGTTGTTTCTGGTCTTTGTGTGTCTGCTGTTGTTCATCTGCAGCATCTCTCCGATTCCTGATGATAAAGGTTCGTGCAAACAGCATGTCCATCCATAAGCCTTCTTCTTCATGGGTACATGGGTAGGTAGGGACAGATGTGACTTTCAGTAGTTTCACATCAGGACAAGTTTTTGTTGTTATTTTGTCAGTGTTTAAAGTGTTTGTCCTGGTTTCCCTGTCTTTGTGAGGACCCCTGCACGACTCTTAGACCCTGAGAGAAAACAGTTTGACAAAGTGAGGACAGGAGTAGTATGAGGAGGGCTGAGCAGTGACCTGGCTCAGTGGTCATGAGTTCACTCTGGACAAAAAGTGTTTGAACTAATTTAGATCACAGTTGGTGCAAAGTGAGAGGGTGTCAGAGGCGGTGTTCTCAGCTCTATCAGCTTTGGAAAAGCTGCCACCTGAGGCATCCTGACATAGTGTTTGAGTCTGATCTGCTCCACTATCACAGACTGGGGGTGATGGACTAACTGGTGTGTCGGTGCAAACAATGCAACACTGCTGCACTGAATATTAATGACACTGAAAGTATTAATCATAGTTTGGTTGTTGTTGTTGAACAGCTATGATCGTAGAAGCAGATTTCACATGCTGTAGAACCTAATGGTCCAAATTACATTCTGGTTTTAAATCCATTTCTGTGATTAGGTACTTTCTGTTTTCTGTACCTACAGGTAACTCATTCTTTTACAATGAACTCATATTTTTGCCTACTAGACTGACTAATGGTTGTTTCAAAAATTTTTAAAGAACATACTGTAGGTATGAATAAACGTACATCCCTTGTGTGCACCGGGTTCTGTCATAGTTTGATTTGTCATATATCATCTCTGCATTTAATGTGTTTAATTTATTGTCAAACAGTATACAAATGTTTGATTTCCCAAAATATCTGGTGTTAAAATATTTTAAAGGTCACCCATTATGCTCATTTGCAGGTTTACATGGTTATTTAAAGGTTCTGCTAGAAAACGTTTACACCCTTGTATGTTCATAAAGTTCTTTAGTTTCCTCAGAGTGCCAGCAGGGCCTGACCCTCTTTTCACCTCTGTGTGAACATACTCTGGTTTAACTCCTGGACCCTCCCTAAAAGCCCAGTGTGCTCTGATTGGTCAGCTTCCACAGCGCTGAATGGGAGCTGCATACCAACACCAATTCGTCGTTCCGGATTCTGGACAGCTCTGGTCTTCAGCATTAGCCACAGTTAGCTGCATTTGTACCATAAATTTCACCATAATAACCACTTCTAACCCAAAAGTTAAACAACCACAGGGGGAAGAGAGGGGGAGAGAGGAGAGGGAAGAGGAGGGGGAAGAAACTCAGAGCGTCATGGGGCCCCCCTGCAGCCTAGGCCTATAGCAGCATAACTAAGGAAGGCTCAGGGTCACCTGATCCAGCCCTAACTATAAGCTTTATGAAAAAGGAAAGTCTTAAGTCTAATCTTAAAGGTAGAGAGGGTGTCCACCTCCTGAACTGAGACTGGGAGTTGGTTCCATAGGAGAGGAGCTTGATAGCTAAAGGCTCTGCCTCCCATTCTGCTTCTGTGGACTCTAGGAACCACAAGTAAACCTGCACTCTGAGAGCTTTGTTGTGATGAAGCTCTATGAGGTCTTTAAGATACGATGGAGCCTTGTCATTAAGGGCTTTGTATGTTAGGAGAAGGATTTTAAATTCTATTCTGAATTTTACAGGGAGCCAGTGGAGAGAAACTAATATGAGAGAGATATGATCTCTCTTGCTAGTTCCTGTCAGTACTCTGGCTGCAGCATTTTGGATTAACGGGAGGCTTTTTAGGGAATTATTGGGACATCCTGATAGTAAAGAGTTACAGTAGTCCAGCCTGGAAGTAACAAATGCATAGACCAGTTTTTCAGCATCACTTTGAGACAGGATGCTCCTAATTTTTGCAATATTGCGCAGGTGAAATCCTCACAGTAGTACTGGAGGCCAGAGCTATGTCATCTAAAGTAACTATATGATTAGACAGCAGATTTCTAAGGTTTTTAGGCCCAAGCACAATGACTTCGGTTTTGTCAGAGTTTAGAAGTAAGAAGTTGCAGGTCATCCAGGCCTTTATGTCTTTAAGGCATGCTTGAAGTTTGACCAGCTGACCTGATTCATTTGGCTTCATAGATAAATATAACTGAGTATCATCTGCATAGCAATGGAAAATCAAATGTTGTACTGACCCTCGTTGAGAAACTACTCCATCGTGAAATGACTAGCACATAACATGCAATGTTTTAGGGATATCTTCAGGAACATTTCCACAATAAATATAGAATATCCACTGTCTTTGCTGGCTCTGAGGATGGAAGTAGGTAGAGACTTGTGTTCGTTTGTGCACCCAGCAACCGAGCGGACTCTGTGCTTTCCTCTGAGCTGTGCCATGGTGCTGTTCGTCTGCTGTTCTAGTGAAAACCACGGTGGTGGACCGGTAGCACCAAAATGGATCTGAGTGGGAGGAGGATCTATGAAATGAATTGCCACATCATTTCATATGAGGTCATAAAGAGAGACAAATTTGAACAGTATGTTTGATCAGGGGTTTTTATAAATGTGGAAAAGGCAAAACAGGAAGAGACGGCTCTTTTTCCATATTTTGGTGTCTCTACATACTGGATACCCATGTGATTGTCAGAAAATGCTCTAAAAGTGAATTCTGGATAATGTGTCCTTTAACAATCATGTGAAGTAGATTTTAAAAGTAGACTTTGCAGGTCTACAGACAGGCCGATGTATTTTCTGCTCTCTTCAGACGTACAGATGTGTTTTCTGGTCTCGGCAGGTCTACAGACAGATGCTTTCTGGCCTGCAGGTTTGCTGAGACCCGAGGTCAACAGCACTTCTAACCACAGCACCCTGAACCATAAGAAGCTGGAGAAGATACAGTGTCCGATCACCACCCTGTACCTGCCGGTCGTCTACCTGCTGGCCTTCATCGTGGGTCTGCCTTCCAACCTGCTGGCTCTCTGGGTCCTGGTGTTCAGAACCAAACCGCAGCCGTCCAATACACTGCTTATCAACCTGACTGTTGCTGACTGCCTTCTGCTGATGGTTTTACCATTTCGTATCATGTACCACTTTAGAGGAAACCACTGGGACCTGGGCCAGTCTTTCTGTCGCATCGTCATGGCAATGTTTTACGGTAACATGTACGGATCCATTTTGTGTCTGGCACTTGTGGCTGTGGATAGATACATTGCTTTGGTTCACCCTTTCAGTGCCAAGATGCTGCGTAGCCAGCGGATGTCTCTGTGCATGTCTGCGGTGGTGTGGGTGGTAGTGCTGGCTGCCATGCTGCCACTGCTGGTGTCACAGCAGACCTACAAGCTGGACCAAGCAAACATCACCATCTGCCACGACGTGCTGCCCGGGGAGGTGCAGGAGAGCTTTCTCCTGCCATACTTTGCCACTTTATTCACGTCCTGCTTCCTGCTGCCCTTTGTGGTGATCCTGTTCTGCCACGGCGCTGTTCTGCGCACCCTGTTGGCTGAGGGGAAGCGCTACGGCCATGCCATCAGGGTCACAGTCCTGGTCCTGCTGGTCTTCATTGTGTGTCTGCTGCCCAGCAACATCCTCCTCCTTCTCACCTACATCGAGAGCACAGAGGGTTTGTACATCCCCTACATGGTTAGCTTAGGGGTTAGCGCCTTTAGCAGCTGCATCGACCCCTTCATCTTCTACTATGTGTCAGCAGAGTTCAGGGACAAGGCCAGGAGTGCTCTGTGTTGTTGCTGTAACTCCGGACACCACCTGTCCTCTCATTCGGCACCTGATGTCTGAGGCCCAGTACACATGGTGGCCTTGGAGAATACAACTAAATAACACAAAGAGACAATTAAAATATGTCTGTTACTGAAGGAACAGAACAGCTCTGAGGGAGCAGATGTTTAATCTCTGAATAAATCTATAACCAGTTTGTGAGAGAGCACAGGGTCAGTCTGATGCCAGAATGATATTTCACAACACACACAATTCTGTTCAATGATAAATGTCATGTTAGAGGGATGATGATGATGTGAGATGGGAATCAGAGAATATTTATAGGATGACAGTGTAATGAGACTGAACCTCCAGACCAGACTGATTTAAGCTTTATGTGAAATACAGGGGCTCCAGCCAAAACTTGGAACAGGCTCAACATTTGCTGCAGTGGTTTGATTATTTAAGCTTTATGTGAAATACAGGGGCAAACGTTCCTGGTGGCTCTAATTTTACTGGTTGCCTCATGAGGAAAGACAATTACTGCCATGACAGCTGTCCACAGACCCTACCACCCCAACCCAACATTGTATTTAATGTAAAGAAAACTCCTTTCCATTTATCTGAACCAAAGCCAGAAAACATATCTATAAATATGTTTTTGAAGAGACGCTTCAACATGATTCCTTAGATTAATTATCACAAATGCTAACTGGGAATCATATATTAATATTTTCATAATAACACTGGGATTAATGTCACAAGACATATTTCATTTGTTTATGTAATTTACTGCTTGTCCTACAAAACTGCAAAAGATTTATCAACTATAATAAGGATTTGCTGGACTTTTAAGTTCTGTATTTCTCAGTTTCTAGAAATTAATAAACTTCCGGTTATTCACTTTCTTTATGGATATTTCAGTATTGCTCAGCTGACTTTGATTTTGATTTGATTTATTCTTTCAAACATGCAGAACAATGACATCAACACACACACAATTACACAAATCCAACCAGTACTAATCCAGAATTCATTCATTCATTTTCTACCGCTTAGTCCCTGAACGGGGTCACGGGTGGGGCTGGAGCCAATCCCGGCCAGCAATCGGGCGAAGGCAGGGTACACCCTGGACAGGTCGCCAGTCCATCGCAGGGCTAACACATAGACGAACAACCACACATACACGCACGCACTCCTATGGGCAATTTAGAGACACCAATCAACCTAAGCTGCATGTCTTTGGTCAGTGGGAGGAAGCCGGAGCACCCGGAGAGAACCCACGCAAGCACGGGGAGAACATGCAAACTCCACACAGAAAGGTCCCAGGTGGGGCCCGAACCC
>NW_018128244.1:0-4936 GCF_001952655.1 Monopterus albus | reverse complement strand
CATCAGACTTGTTAGCTTTTTTCCCTCTTGGAGGCATTTCCACAGATGTAGACTTTTTCAAAGACTTGAAGGTGTAGAAGATATGCAAAAGATATGAAAATCCCAGAACAAACAAGAGGAGCAGAAAAAACGTCCGCTCTCGCTTGCAACCCGGAAGTCACTGACTTCATTTTAACCATTGAAATGAAGCTGATGTATTAAATGGCTTAATGTATTTTTAATGGCACAGTTTTATCACCTCTCTTGTCTCTCATCTGGTTTCAATAGCTGGAAATTTTCTATCTGAGATTTAAGGACATGTGAGAACAAATGTATATGATATATAATTACAGAATATGGGAATGAACATGGTATTTAAATCTAGTCAGTTTTGAACATATTAATAGAAATGTAGAAGAACTTTCCTTTGCAACTACTGCATGTCAGCCCACAGGACTGCAGGATACCCTACATCAGAGCCCTTAAAATAGAAGAGCTGCAACAATGAGGGGCCAAAAATGGTAGCAGGTCATGTGACTCATGTAGTGTCAAATAGTTCCATTGATTCAGTCCCATTGTTTTCTGTAGGGAACAGCAGGGTTTAACAGCAAAATACTGCTTTTAATGACTTGTACAGCCTTGCAAACTATTTCAGTGTTCTGTTGTTGTAGGCAGCTCAGTTAATTTAGCTAGTTAGCTTGGTACCTTATTATTAAAGTGACAGTATTTGAGAGAGACAGCAGTCAAGTCAATGTAACTCTGTGGCACTGCCACTAATGTTTGGAGCTATTTAATGTTCCCATGATCCACCATTACTGTTACAAAAAGGTCCTTATTGAGTCAATGGAGACGTTGCCACTCTCCTTAATCCACTCTGCTCTACATCGCTGATCATAAAACACACTACAGATATTTAATGCCAACAGTTACACATCAAATAGTAAACATGAGCCTAACCCTAACACCAGATGGTGCCTCCACACTCACTGGGGAATTAGGAGACAATTAAGGCAGAAACAATAAAATGACTTTATCTCTGAAAAACGTATAAACCATCAGAAGCTGATGTACAGCACAAGTAGCCTACATCTCAACAGTACAGTACAGTACACAACAGTACAGTCTTTGAGTAAATGCAGTTGGGCAGAATGAGTACAGTGTTTGAAAAGTTGTGACTGAAGATCACGTCTCTGTGAAGAAATTACACTACTGTAAGTCATCCAATGAAACTTTACTTTCAAAAGCCACCTGCAAGATGCGCTCTTATTTTGAAAATTGAAACCAAAAGTCGTGTGTGTTACCGCGGTGTTTTGTTGACATGTTGAGCAGAAAGGAGTGTGACCAGTCGGTGGGAAGAAGCAGGAAGAGATAGGAGACGAAATCAGGATAAAAGGAAAGAGAGTCTAGAGAAGAAGAAGAAGACGAAGACGAAGAAAAAGGAAAAAATAAGGAGAAAACAACAAAAAGAAGAAGTTAAGAAGAAGAAGCAGGTCTAGACTAAATAAGAGTGTGACTGAGCTGAATTCTTCGCATCGACTCAAGCTGGTACTGCAGCTGCTAGTCAAGCCGAATTAGACGCAGCCGGGTGGGTTCAGGTCACGCCCCTTCAGGTAGCCACTCAGGTGTGTTTCTGAACAGGTAAGCAGTGACATGCTGTACTTTTACGGCACTGACAACTGTAGTTACTTACAGATTACTTATTTAAAAAGCGAAAAACGAAAAAAAAATATTGTTATAGTTAAACTGCCAGTGATGGAAGAAGAACTCAGACTTTTACTTCAATAAAAGTACAACACTGTGAAAAAGTACCCAAATATTCTCAGCTTTATGTAGTTAAAATATTAGCATTATAAACTCCCAGTATTGGGTGCTGAAGTGAACTAAGATTTGAAATGCAGTACTTATAACAGAGTATTTGTACATGGTGGTATTCTGCTTTTACTTTAGCTTTTACCTCTGGTTTTCTCTTTATGTGTGTGTGTGGACACAGTTTACAACCATCACTGTGAGGACATCACCCTCATCCCTATTGAGGGTGATGTCCTCACAGTGATGGCTATTTGAGGGTTCAGACCTGGTTTTAGGATTCATATTAGCGGCTATGGGATTCACTTTGTCAGAAAGGGTCCTCACAGAGATAGAAGTGTATACATGTGTGAATGTGCTCATTGAGTGTGAGCAGCTTTACTAAAACAATTAAGTGTTTTGTCATTTCCTACCAAAGAGCCGGTGTAGCAATGTGACTGGGCCAGGTCTTTGTTTACTGCTTTATCACAGACTTGGTATCAGTTTCCAAACCTTCACAGTATTTATCGGCATGTGCGACCAGGTATGATGAAGTGAGGTGACACACCTGAACATTACAGTTATGAACATGATCATATCTAATACCTCAGTATGTCAGTCTCAGTTTCAGGTCAACAGCATCAGTATGTGTCAACATGTGAGGGGCCCAAAACAACCTAACACACGCCCAGTTGTATGGGTGTATTTCCCATTCAGTTGAATTGTGTTTGTGTGTGTGTATTAACAATGTGGTCTAATAAAATGTGAGGAACAAATCCAGAGCTAAATATTATGATCAAAATCAAAGTTGTTGCAGATTTATTTGTTGTCAGTCGACCACAAAGTGTTTCAGCTCTCAAATATTTTACAGACAGTTAGTTTATTAGGAACAACTGTCCCAAACTAAGTCAGTCTAATCCAACCTTTCTCTTTCATAATGGTGATATTTTGTATACACTCAATGACCATTTTATTAGGTACACCTGTAAAACTGAAAGCAATCTAGCACAACAGCTCTAACATAACATCAGTCTTATTGAGGTCATAGTTGAAGGTGGTGTCAGACTGGGCTGCGTTATATTCAGAGGTAGGGGTGTGTGATGTATATCACTTATGATAATATCTTGACAGTGTGCGAGCCGGTGTTATCGAGTATGACACTCACTTTACAAAAAACAATCAAAAAGCTTCACACATTCACTGCCTAGCAGGATAGAATACTGCATGTGTGCACTGAGTGCACACAGTGTGTACATGGCCACCGCACTACAAGTTAAAATAGCGTAGCTGCCAAAAATGCATTAGGAAAGCTAAAAATGAGTTAAGAAACAGCGCCAGGGCCCAGTAGTTGAAAACGTGTAATCCCTGTGGATCAGGAAGTCAAGTCTGAGCTTTAATCTGCATCAAATACTCAAAACGTAGATCAAAACAAAAGTACAGGTTTGGGATCAGTTTGATCTAAAACATCTGGGTTACCTTGATCCAAGCAGGGCGGTGGATTACCGGAGCAAAATGTGCTGAACATTTAATTAATTTAAAAATATGCTCAAAGTAAATAAGGTTGTAAAGTCCTACATGATGCTGCAGCCCTGGTTTTACAGCTGAAACATTTCCTCACAAGCATCACTCAAGTTGTTCTGTTCTTTTTTTAGCAGGATGGATGAAAAGTGCTCTGTAGGAAATTCCAGTGCTGCCTCGTCTCGCTCGCTTCCTGCTCATACTGATGAGGATCTGCAGAGCAGGAAATCAGTCATTCTCTCTGAGTCCCAGAAACAGCAAAGTCCAGGAGAGTAACAATGTCTGGCAGAGAAATATCAGTGCCTAAGAGAGAACCATCGGAGTCCAGGAGAGGAACAGCAGAGTCCAACTCTCACCAAACACACCAGTTACCAGGAGTCTCTAACAGAAAAACAGAAACAAAAAAATCATCCGGTTTCAAGACCAGATAAATCATCTGCAACCAGACTAGATCCTCTTTGTACAGAGCCACAAAACCTGAGAAATTCTCCTCCAACAGAAAAGCCAAAAACAGAAGACTCTCCTTTGTTATATGAACTAAAATCAAATCAAAGACTCTCCTTTGTTATATGAACTAAAACCAGATGATTCAACTTTGTCAAAAGATGATCCAAATCTGGATCAACAAAAAACAAAACCTTCTCCACCTAAACCAGATCAAGCAAAACTAGATCTTCTACCCACAGAGCAACAAAAACTGGGATGTCATACTCCCACAGAAAAACTGAAAACAAAAGGCTTTCCTTGTCCAAAAGATCAACCAAAACCAAATCATCCTTCACCATCCAAAGCAGATCTACTGAAACAAGAACTTTGTACAGATCAGAGCAAACCAAAACATGAACAAAAACCAGATCATTCTCAGGAATGTCAAACCCAGAAGGATCTTTGTCTTAAAAATCATAAAACTGACCCTCCTCCTTTCACAAAGGATTTCACTGTTGTCAGTTTTACATTTGATAAACAAAACCAGGACCTTGAGCTTTCCATCTCTGAGGTCAAAGACCAGCAGAACTACCAGGACCCATCTCCAGAAAAACTCTCTTTTACCACACCCGAGAAGCACCTGGCCCACCAAGTTCCTCCTGATCACCAAGCAGACTCCTCCTGCTCCTGTAGACCAGCAGAACCACTTGTTTTCTCCTCAGGATTTGTCTTCAAATGTCCATCCGACCAAAGCATCCACTGTAGCTCAGCTGGATCCACCCCTCACCATCAAGGCGTTCTGCGACCAGGTGTGGCCCTGCCCTCCGGCTTCCTTAGGTGAACCCAAACTGTGTGGCTACCTGGAGAAGCAGGGGGGGCCTCTGAAGGCCTGGAAGCTGCGCTGGTTTACCTATGAGGAGAAGAAGAACCAGCTGTTCTACTACCGCACACTGCAGGATGTGATGCCACTCGGCCGAGCGGAGCTCAGCAGTGTCACATTCACCTACTCTCTGAAGGCTGAGAGGGGCACCTTCTGCATCAAAACACCTGAACGCTCCTTCATACTCAAGGTAGGCGAGCCACAAAAACCCAGTCAGGACTGTCTCATCTAAACCTGCTCTGTAATTAAGGTGGATTTACCAGACACACCAAACCAAGCATTGCTCATCACAGAAGTCTTTTCTCTTGTCAATGCAGTCACTCTGTTTTTCATAGCCTGGAAAGATAG
>NW_018128243.1:325872-326689 GCF_001952655.1 Monopterus albus | reverse complement strand
GGACAGAAATAGAAAAGGGGGATTCAAAATGGCTACCTGCTCCTTAGCTTTAAATAAGTGGGTCATTATTACAGCACCCAGCCCAGGTCGGTCATTATTTATAACTGTATGAGAACATCCGGCTTAAATCTCATAGTCATATCTAGGTTATGTGTGCACGAGTATGCATGTGTGTAAAAAAAAAAAAAGGCAAATGAAATCTGTGAAAATTTATTTGAATAAAATATAAATATATAAAAGTGAGGTACAGTTTCAACATAAAACATTTAAATTTAACACTGCTTTAAAAACATTTTACAATAAATATACAATCTATTTCAATAAATTTGGATTACAAATTCTTTTACAAGCCATCAACAAAGATATTTCCAAACAAATACATTAATAAAACATTTGCTTTCATTACAACTGCACTCTGATGATCTGAAAAACTGTTTTAGTTTAGTTAATATTTACAGTATTATATTTTCGTCAACCAAGAGCTGGCTACTGCTGTATGAAAATTAAAATAACTATAAAAATATAAATGTTTAAGGACTCAATAATCTGAGTTGTCTACGACATTTAAATTATTATTTTTTTGCATATGCTGTATATACAGCTTGATTAATCTGATGGTGGTGTTGGTCTTTGGTTCTTCTTACCATTGCTAACTCTGAGGCAGTTCAAGTAACTTCAAAACAGTGCTGATTTATTCAAAGGATCACAGGTAATATTAACATTACACGCTCAAGTATCTTGCACCTCCAACCTGCACGCAGGCAGATGTAAGATGAAAGACCCTGAGCCCACCAGGCCTATACATTATATCACCTCG
>NW_018128243.1:325331-325560 GCF_001952655.1 Monopterus albus | reverse complement strand
TACATAAAGTATCTATCCAATATCTATCTGACTAAAAATACCTAACAGTGGGGACTCAGACTCAGGGCAAACATTTGCTCTTGTGCCCTTACTACTGTAACTGTATTTTCCATAAGTGGGGTAAAACTATGGAATAATTTAAGTGTAGACATAAAAAATAGTAATAAAATTGACGAGTTTAAACATAAATATAAAGGTATGTGTCAATCAAGATATATGCAAGAACAGG
>NW_018128243.1:314781-325253 GCF_001952655.1 Monopterus albus | reverse complement strand
AATGTTAACACTGTTATATTCTTTTTTTTATTATAATATGTGTGTGTGTGTGTAGAAGTGAATCATTTATTGCTTGCAAACCAATGATGGTAAGATGATGTCATGGGGTAGGACTGGATAAGTCTGACTTCTTCCTACTCCATTCAAGCATGTACTAGGTATAAGCAAATTGATATTGGATTATGTGTAAAATTATGTGTGTTGTCATATCAACTGTTTTACATGCTTGAAAGAATAAATCAAATCAAATCAAAACCCTATACTTCCATGTTTCTACTACATACAGTACAGCATACTATACATGACAGCTTCATTACTTGCCTAGAGGTAAACCTGTATTTCTGTACTGGAATAATACTAACTAGTTTCAGGTTTAATAAAAACCTTGATGCTAAATTATGGCTTGAGGCCAAAAGGTTAGCTATGACCAGGAAATAGTCTTATACCTGTTTAGCACCTTCCTACGCTTTACAGCACACTCAAAGTGCTTTCACATTATTCTGCCATTCACACCTCCAAACACTCTCGCATTCACACAACGGTGACATCACCGGGAGCAACTGGGGGTTCAGTGTCTTGCTCAAGGACGCATCGACATGTTGACTGGACAAGCCAGGAATCGAATCGCTAATCCTCCGGTTAGGAAACAACCCGCTCTACCTCCTGAGCCACAGTCGCCCCCAGTATAAGTTATATTGCATTTAATCTGTTTTACATGAGCTACCAGGACAGTTACATTTTATATTTTTACACAAACAGAGACAGAATTACACATTGCTGATGAAAATTAGGACTTTTTATGTCAAATTAATTTCAAGACTAACCGCTGAGGGTGAGCACAATAATGTTTAATGCTAAACTCAGCATATTGATGTAATGTTTACCAGGTTCACTATCTTAGAAGCTATACATGCTTCGTGGATTCGCATGTCTGCTAATATGAAGTGACGTAATTTCCTTCATTTTCCAAGGCGTGCAAGGATGTTTTTCTGGGGATAATGAATGTCTTTAAAAATGTTCATGGTAAGTTGTTAAGAAGCTTAAAGCTAGACTAACAGACTCACTGTAGTATTCTTTGAGTCATGCAACAACAACAAAAAAAAGTTTAAAGGGAGTATTTAACAGTGTTGCAAACTCTTGGAAGGCAGAAATCATACTGTAGCACTAGTCAAGAATCAAAAATATGAATGTGTTAGACTTAAGCTCATAAAGGCCATTCCTGCAGCAATAAGTTATCAACAGAGGCAGAAATGTGTATTGACCTTTACCATAGATGGTATATAAATATGGACAACTGACAGCTCCCACAAGAGAACTCATGGTGAGTCTTATGACCCCTGGTGGCTGCTTACAGTATAGGTCATAAACTGTGACCCCTTGGTGGTAGCAGATGGGACATGAGCCAAACTAACATTTCAATTACAATTCAAATACATTTTTGCCAGAGGTGATTTCTGTCATTTTAGGTAGATATTGTTGTGCTGTGTACAAGTGATCATTTTTCTACCAAGTTTGTTTTAAGAACTTATTTGATTATATAAAAGGGGTGTAAATCAGATTGTTTTTTAACAGCTTTGCTTGGTAGTCTGATATGTTACTCAACTGCTCGGCCACTACTACGCAGAATCTGGTTGCAAAATGCCAAAACTAGTGGTGGTGTTCACAAAAAATTGGCTTCACTTCTGCATAGTAGAGGGAAGCGGTGAGGGTTCATCCATATTTAAATACAATATATGGCCTGTACTGATTTGTCTTAATCCAAGGAATCCAGGAAGAGAGTAATTTTGGTATTACACCCTATGCTTCAAGATTCATGGAATAAAACCTAAAATACTTCAGAAATGCCCGGAATGGTCTGGTTCTGTACCCGAAGCTGATCACATCATTTAATGTGTACTGAACCCATTCACTGTGAAGAGTTTTCCAGATCTTGACAATGACCTCCTCCTTTGGCCATTTTATTATAGGGGCAGGTCTGACAGAACTGGCAGGGCATCTACAAACATATACACATTGGCAGTCCTATTATCTTTGAGTAAGTCCAAGCTACAATATTTGTAGCATCATTCCACATTTACCTGTCCCTGCACTTTTACTGGCAATTGTACTTTTAATTTGGCAAAAAAAACTGTCCTCTGTCAAGCTAAACTATGTGACAAGTAGACACTTAAAAGTTTTGATAAATATCCTCATTTTGTCCATTAATTTCCACAGTTTGCTCACAAATTGATTCAGTTATATTTTCATAGTCATTTTCATCATCACTGCTTTCATCTTCTTCATCATCATTTTCTACCTCATCCTCCCTGCTCTCCTCTGCAGTGAAAAGGACCTCACTAGCCATTACGGAACTTGGTGTGGGACCTGCTTCCTCATAGTCATTATCTTTGTCACTCTCTGGGTCCTCACAATCATAGATGCACTCTTCTTCTAATCTCCCTGCTTCCTCTTTGAGTTTCTTCTTTGTGTCCAATAAATCAACATTCACATAGTCCTCGTCCTACTCATCTTCATAGTCATTCCCAGCTCTGTCAGTCACTGAAACACAAAGATCAAAAGAAAGTGTGAATACATATGTAAGCTTGTATGTGTATGTCTGTATTTTAAATGGGGAAACTGTGTCCTGGGAAGCACATACATGGACTTAGGACAAGGACTCCAGGCTGCTCAGCTTGTCGTCTTCTCCTGTGGACCAGGCAAATCACTAACAAGATCAGCAGGAGTAGCAGCAGGATCCCAGAAGCTACTGAGGAGACCAGCGGCAACAAAGGCGCTAAAAACATTTAACAGTGTATCATTGAGAACATGTCTCATTCTCCCCATATGTTACATATTGTTATTATAGAGAGTGCAGTTTTGAATCTCAGACCTCCTCTCTTTGTTGGAAGTTACAAAAATCCTGAGATCAGTGAGAACCTAATTCCAGTCATCTGTCATATTTTTCATTATACTAGGCATTGTGAGCACAGCGTTTGGCTGGTTTAAGTCCTATCTTACAGGTCAGTCATTAAAAGTGGCATATTAAAGGTAAGTGTGACGTTCTTTCTGCTGGCATACCACAAAGATTGGTGTTTGGCCCCTTTCTCTTTTCAATATACACCACTTCCCTTAGCCTGATTATCTCTGTGTATGCTTTTTATTTACTACTGCTATGCTGATGATGCCCAACTGTATTTGCACTTCTCACCAGACAGCCCCACTGTCTCAGCATAGATCTCAGCCTGCCTCACTGATATCTTAAAATGGATAACTCCTGGTGGCCCAAGGCGGTGGTCTGTACAACATCAGTATCCAACTCAGCTCTACTTCACTCTCACCATGAACGTCTGCAAAGAGTTGTCCCCACTGCTGTGTAAATGTCACAGTATCAGTCAACACATCAGTCTATCTTTTTTGTCATACATCTTGTTAGTCTCAGATTCTGTTTTTACCAAGTCCTTATGGCAAGACCCTAGCTGTTTCACTGACAGCCAAGTCCTACATGTGTCTTACTCATACCTGCGATAAGATTATCTACAAAGGGTCAATTTTGGCCCTGACTTGACCCAGGGTGCAGGACAACTGATCCAATGTTCCCCTGATGTCAGCAACTCTGCTGACAGCACCTCTAGCTCTTTCCATTATGTGAAACTGTTTTCATATCCAACTGTGCCATTCACATAAATCTTGCTTTTCTTCTGTCAGCACTAAATAAACCATGAATGGTATGCAAACATGTCACCTCTAAACCTCACTTTGCATCTTAATAAAATGCACAGAGGAAGCAATCCACCACTTACAGATCTTTAACTTATTGCTCCACTTGTTACTTGTTCTTGCTTTCATCTACACAAAATAGCATCATTTGCATAAATTTACATTTTAATTCCTAAACAGCAGAAAGGTCCTCTACAGAGTCTCTAAAAAATTTTTACATTCTCATAAATGAAACGTATAAAAGAGTTACTTCTCCTTGAGTATTTTCATTACATGCTTTTTTACTCCACTAAACATAATACATTTTACTCAACTACATTTTTTCCACTACATTTATTTAACAGCTTTAAATGTTTACTTTACATATGTTTGTATACAAAACATATAACTGGCTTATGATGCGTTGCTGTAGATTACACTACTCAACAATTTGTAAAACTGGAACTTTGAGGTTTGGTTGAAAAACAAGCAATTTGAGGTTGTCACTATGGCATTTTGTAGTTGTGATGAATATTTATCACTACTGTCTGAAGTTTTGCAGTCTAAACAACTGATGGATTAATAGAGAAAATGATCAGAGTAACCCACAGCAAAAATAATCACGAGTTGCTGCCCTATTTACAGTGCAATGGTCAAAAATTAACTACACCTACATTAACCGTAAACTGCTGCTTACAAGTTAATACTGAACATGAGTGAATGATCTAATGTCACATTTTTCTGCCTTGAGTACTTCACATTTTATTGATCATACATACAATATTCAAACCTAATTGGCCAAAAATGCAGAAAAATGTCTGTATCTTTTCATTTAATAAGTAAACCACAATGAACAACAGATCACACAAGTTAGATTTCAGTTTAACTTCCTTTTCATATTCGCCCTCTCCTTCCTGTTTGCTCCTGTTTCTCTTTCTGCCTCTTCTCTGTCCCCATGTCACTGTCTAATTTGCATCAAAGTATAAACTTGTGCTGATAGAATAAATATTGAAAAATCCTGTCTGAAACATATGATGTGATTTATGACAGTTGGCCTTGTACATAGGTTTAGAGCACCACTGTCATGTTAGACTACAGTCTGTTTTATTCATTTATTAGATAAAATGTAAAAATTCTTAAATTATACAGTGTACTTACCTTTAACAATGACAATAATTGGTGTTGTCTCAGTGGAATTGAATCTCCGTGCAGACAGTGTGACTTCGTACACACAGCTGTAGTTGCCCTGGTGTTCATACTCTGCTACAGGGAAGTAAAAGGAGGCTGAGTGGTTGACTGCTGACTTGGTGCTGATGATGTTGGAGCCAGAGAAGATGAGAAAGAAACGGCCATCAGGATAGCTGCAGTTTATGGAGCAGGTGATGACAAAGCTGTAACCCCTGGTGACCTCTGCACCTTCAGGACTCAGGACCAGCCCCTCATTAGGAGACATCAGGGAGATGCTGGGCTGTGGCAGTCTCACTGGGTAACAAATAAACAAAAAATGACAATGGGATTTTTTTTGTTTGTTTGTTTTACAAAATATATGCTGGATTTGTAAATTAGTAAAGATCAGACTGAGACTGCCTTTGAGCACATCAAGAAACCAATTTTTCTGCGCAAAAGAATAATCTCAAAGCAATACTTTGAAAATTAATTGTACCTGTTTTCTAAATTTATAAGAAACCAGAACTTTGGCATCCTACTTTTTCTCTGAGTTTTAAACCAGCAAAAATCTTCTTCTGGCAATTTGGGGACAATGGAAAAATTAATATGGCAAGTCTGTTAGCAAACAACTGTGTAGTTACACCCTCAATACAGCAACGCTAATTTATCTGGAGTCATGTTTTCTGGCCACTGGGTGAATAGAAATCCAGTGTTCACTCTGTTTTAGATTTGCTTTTGGGTTTTACCACCTCCTGAGAAAAACATCTGGCTTTTAAGTGCAAATCTTCACCAGCCAGTAGCTGTCTGTGTTTAACTACTTGTTCTTGTTCTGTTCTATAACTTATGTTTGCTGATTTGTTTACTATTCTTACCAGAAATAAGGAGTCTAAGAGTGTTGCTGAGAGGAGATCTGAAGTTACGACTTGGGCCACTTCTCTCATACTGACACTGGTATGATCCCTGGTTGTCAAAGTCGACTTTGGGGATGTTGAAGGTAGTAGAGCTGGTACTTGATGTTTGTGTCTTTCTGAATGAGCCTGACGTCTGCTGCAGAATGAATGTTCCACCTAAAACCTGAGTTTGGATCAAACAAGTGATACCAACGTCCTGACGCCAAGTAACCTCACCAGCAGGATTCATGGAGATGCTGGGCTCTGGGAAGCTCACTAAAGAAAAAAAGACACAGTATTGGAGGATTAAATGTGCTTTTGACCTGGGCTATACTTATTGTGACTTCTTCATGTGAATGAAACATCAAGTTCAAGAAACCTTTTTTACATACCAGTAACAGAGAGCTTGACAGAGTCACTTAGGTGGGAGCTGAAAGTTTGACCTGAAATTGTTTTCTCATACTGACACTGGTACGATCCCTCTTTATCAAAGTCCACCGTGGGGATACTGAAGGCAGCAGAGTTGGAATGTGACATTTGAGTCTTATTAAATGAGCCTGAAGTTTTTTTCAGAATAAATGTTCCACTTTGGAACTCAGCTGAATTGGAACAAGTGAAGCTGACATCCTGACCCCAGGTAACCTCATCAGCAGGACTCATGGAGATGCTGGGCTTTGGCAGGCTCACTGTAAAACAAAACAAAACAAAACAACCAGAAAAGAGGTTAAGAGGTCAGGATTTGATATTTCATATACAAGTTTACAGAGAAGAATTCCTTTATATATATGAGACATTGTTAAAAATGAAAAAGAACACACTTCCTATATTTGGTGATTTCAGGGAAATGCTTAGCTTTACCCAACGTCAACTAAATATTGTGCATACTTAGTGAATATTTTGTCAGCGAAGCTTTTTTGTTAAAGACATTACAGGTTTCAAAAATACATATGCAAACTGTGCTGCCTCCTAGTACACAAATGTCAGCACTGGACCCCTCATACTGTCACCCAGTGTCTTATTATTGCAAATCAACTTTGCAACATATATAAGCTACAGTAAATGATTCAAGATTCATCTCACCTGAACAGACCACACCAGCATCTTCATCGTGTCCACAGTCATGTCTCTCAAATCCTCTATGCTGACACTCACTTAGAAACTTTTCTTGTCCTGAACAGTTCACTTCATCAAGCCAGATTTTATCAGTTCCTTGACCAAACAGAGCTTTGGGAGGAGCACTCAGCGCTGTACCACAGCTCAACTCTCTGCAAACCACCTCAGCATCATTTAGGTCCCAGTTATCATCACAGACTGTGCCCCAGGTGTTGCTGTGAAGGATTTCAACTCTTCCAGAGCATCGAGTGGACCCAGCTAATCTGACACCTAGGATGGAAACACAGGACAGAAATGGAATGTGTTTTTGAAAGTCAAGCAAAAGTTAATGTTTACTTTCATTTTCAATAAATGAATATAGACACATTAAAACCTAATAGACAGGTCCACATTCAGTAATCCTTCATGGATATGCTATAGACCTTATTATGTAGCCTATATGTAATTTCTTGGACTCTCCCTCTTGTGCATCGTCCATGGACTTTGTTGATTTGGGTTTTGCTTACTACCTTCAGTTTTTGGTTTGTTGTGATCTTTGTCCCCTTTGGTTTTGTAGTCTTGTTATATGTGCTGTTAGTTTCACTGTATTTCTCCCTGATGGTGCTGTTTAGTTAGTTTTCTTTAGATGTTGTTGCTTTTGTTGCTCTTTTAGTTGATATATTTGTCTACATTTCTACATTTGTCTACAGTTCTATTTTTCCCAAATTTCAAGATCTGTAACTCTCCACCACCCCCATCCTTAGTCTAATATACTAGTTTCAGTACTGATCAGCTGTCTCAGGTCAGAGTATTTGTATATATATTACATTTGTAATTCTTTAATCAAATCTGAAAGCACCTTGTAGAGTATGGTTACCATACCAAGCTACACTATATATGATTTTCTGTACTGTACATCTGATCCAAAAATGGGCTCACCTGAACAGATCACACCAGCATCCTCACCATGTCCACAGTCATGTGTCCCAAACCCTCTATGCCGACACTCAGCGAGAGACCTTTCACTTCCTGAACAGTTCACATCATCGAGCCAGATTTTCTCAGTTCCTTCACCAAAGTGGGCCGATGCCATGGCGTTCAGCGCTGTACCACAGCCCAACTGTCTGCAAACCACTTTAGCATCATTCAGGTCCCAGTTATCATCACAGACTGTTCCCCAGGCACCACCGTAATAAATTTCAACTCTTCCAGAGCACAGAGTGGACCTAGACCCAGCTAATCTGATCTGAGAACCTGTCAGACACATGACACAAACATTTAAACATTTTGCTTAAAACAAAAGATTTTATGTGACACAGTAGAATGGATTTACCTGCAACAGATGACGATGAGCTCAAGAGAAAAGAGACTACGGGAGAAAAAATGACAGAGCTACATTCAGGAATCTGGAAAGTGCTAAAAAGAACATTCTCACTGTTTTTGATTCATCTTCATTTTATTAAACTGAAGTGATAGAAGTGTAAACTAAATACACTGAGACCTCCTGCCTACGTATACTATTTGTACACAAGAAAGGAACACAAAATACATTTCAGAAAAATGTCTTACCAAGGGTCAAAAAGTGAAGGTTTCTCTGTTTGCTCCTCATGGTTCAGACAAAGGCTGAATAAAGCTGTGTCTCTTATCACTGATGAACTAGAAATCTAAAAGCCGTGTTTTGCAGAAGAAAAACTTCACACTAGTTGCCCCTCCTGGAAGACTTCCTCTTTCACTTTCTGTTTTTTTTAATGCTGCAGCACTCAAGTAATAATCTATTACAAGTCTGCCTCAAGCAAGAAACACCTGGAGACATGAGGTGTTGAAATGTTTAGCAGCATCTTGAAATTAGGGGTTTAATCAGTGGAGGAGAAGAAGAAACAAGAGAAAATTTCACTTGTTCGTGAGTGAAAAAGGCAGAAAGCAAGTCATTTTGAACAAGCAGGGTGTAGGCCAGTTAAAGGCAGGGAGAGGGTGACAAATTAAAGTAGTTGTAGAGAATCAGCTCATAGTTCCTGAGGAGTTAATCAGCCCTAAACTCAGACCAGACCTTGTGTTGTGGTCAGAAGCACAGTGGACTGTGTATATTGTCGAGCTTACAGTTCCCTGGGAGGACACTGTAGATACAGCTAATGAGAAGAAGAAACTGAATTACACAAAATTAACCATGGACACAGAGAAGTGTGGCTGGAAATGTTGGGGTGTTTTTACACTCAGATTCTTTCAGACCTCAAAACGAACTTAGAGCAATTAGACACCATTTTTTGTGTAAATGTGAACACTCAAACTCCCTGAGGAGGTTGTCTCAGTTCAGTTCATTTCAAGTCCGTGATGCAGTTTCCGTGATGCAGTTCACTTAATCTGTGCACTGTGAACACAAAGCGCTCCAGGTTCACTTCTAGTCTTTTGCATGTAAGGGTAGAAACACCAGCAATCTGTTGAAATATCTAGTGAAAGTTCATGACAGAGAAATGCGTTTTCCACTGAGTAGCTCATAGTTTCTATCCTTACCCAGTTAGGTTATTTATTTAAGCAGCCTTGAGCCCACACACAGAGTCAACTACATTAGATAAATATGGGTTAATGAATAAAGATAACCATTAGCCAGCTGATAGTTTTTGGTTTGTTGAAGAAGTCTTGCTGCACTGAGGAGAGGTCCTTGTGATGTAGGGGCCACAGCAGCCTCTCCTGGCTGAAGAAAGGCTCATTGCTGAACAGGCTAGCAGGCTGGGACATCATGTCAGCTTTGGAAATCTTTGTTTATAAGGCAGTGTGCGAGCAGCGGGTGTCCTAGACTCTCTCAGACCTAATATCTTGAGGCTCCGGTGAAGAGTGACAGCTCAAAGCTTCCCCAGTTTCTTCTTCTTGTTAGTCTTCTATCAGGTAGTTTGGGACATTACACAGTACCCCATCTGCTGTGCTCTGGCCCACCCACTGTGCTATTTACAGCCCATTAGCTCACTGCTGTTTGTGAGCGTGTGGTAGCAAGGCCAGGAATGGCCTGCAACTCATCAAGTGCTAAAGACAGCTCATGGTCACATCCCGTTTGTGTTTGTGTGCATATGGCTTTTTTACACTGCTGCTAGAAATGTCCCGCTTATTATTTTTCTTTCCCAGTTGGAAAATGTCGTTTATTCAGCAAACACCAAGCAAGTGGAAAAGCTCTTTTGGAGTATCTGAATAAAGTGTACATAAGGTCTAAAATGACAGAAAGAGGATTATGTGAGGATTATACCTGTTAAGATGACGTAAACTAGCAAAAGGCTTAGTAAAAGTGTTTGATACAAGCAGCAGGCTTGAGGCCTACTTCCTGGTGTTAGCATGAGCAACATAGCATGAGGGCATAGTAGAAGTTTGACTGCTTGGTTGGAATGAATAACTAACATAGGGTGGTTTCTGATGCAGTATAAAAGGATGCAGACATCTGGCTAGTTATTTGGTGAGCTCTCTGAAATGTTTGAGTTATTTTGTTTGGGGCCAAATAATGGGTAAACATCATTTAA
This sequence comes from Monopterus albus, assembly GCF_001952655.1. NCBI lineage: Eukaryota > Metazoa > Chordata > Actinopteri > Synbranchiformes > Synbranchidae > Monopterus > Monopterus albus. The sequence continues at coordinate 314,929 of NW_018128243.1, read as the reverse complement.
ATTGTTTACTGAGCTTCCATATGAATGCTCGCCCATTCTTTGGCACATTTGCTTTTATTAACTATCTGGCTTTTATAAGTGATGCTCAGTCATAGGGGCAGCTGTGGTTTGGTGGGTAGAGCAGTCGCCTCCCAACCGGAGGGTCCGA
>NW_018128243.1:313360-314694 GCF_001952655.1 Monopterus albus | reverse complement strand
GCTGCAGATGGCTGCCTCGGTTCTGTACCAGAAACAAATTCCTTCTGTGTAACATACTCGGCCAATAAAGGTGATTATCCTTACGTCAACTGTCATCTCTTGCAGGTACATTGCCATTTTTTGCTTGAAGGAGTAAAACCTCCTTGAAGGAGTTTTATATGTTGTTATTACCAGTGATCACGTCTGTATTTATTGTAATGTACAACGTATTATACCAACTAAAACATTACTTAAAGCTATATTAATCAATATAGATGCACAGTCACCATGATGTTCTTGGTTTATACATGTTGGTAAACAACTGATAATTTGTTAAGCCCTTCTCCCAAGCAACAATTGTCCAGTCATAGCTGATTAAATAGTTTGTTGGAATACATTTCAATTCCTCTCTCTCAAGCTGCAAAAGATTCCATAACCAGCTGCAGTAAGTAGTTCACTACCTAAAGTTATAAACCAGCAGTACTTCCAGGCCCAGGGGCTCTTCATACCACACTATTTTGTAGTGTTATATTTTATGTAAAAAGTGTAAAACAGGTCCTGGATGCTACTATTTCACACATATAAGCTAACAGCAGTTCTGCCCTGCTGTTTTAGGTTTGGGGAAGTGTCCATTCCAGCAACCTAACTCATTATTTCAGCTGCTGTGTTCCCCAAACTGGTTAGTCCTAAAAGCATTTTCTCTTGTTACATTGTAATTGGAACATACTTTGAAAATGTGAGCGATAAATGACAAATTTACCCTGTCTTCCTGGTCCAAATATGTAAGGTAAGTAACTAGACTACTGTTACTATGGTACGCTGCAAAACAGGAACAATTCTATTACAATATTTCCAAGTTTTTTTTTTACATGAATCACCAAGTACAGATCATGGCATGGTGACTGTAACATGTAGCTTAAGTGTTAACATTTTAGCAAAATACTTCATCTATTAATTCTTTTTTGGTACCTATTAACTCTCATAAAGTCTCTTTCCATACATACAGTAGCTACAACTTCAAAACAGCGTACATGCTGTAATATGCTTTGCTGCTTGTGTTTGCAGTGACAGGACTTCTGTAATTCACAAATACATATTCAGCATTTTCCTTGAACTATAAACAGAAGCAGCTTAAGAGGAAATTGAACATTAGTGTTTCATACACCCTGTTATCTAACGCTGCTTTGTAGAAACCACAGTGACTTGTTTCCTGTCCCCTGCATATCACTAAAAGTTTTCCACTAAAACCAACACTGCAGCTTAACTGGTGCAAATAAAAACCCATCACTGGGCCTTCAGGAGTAAATTATTACTTCTCCAACAAGCCGTTGAAGAGTTTTGATGTAACATTTAAT
>NW_018128243.1:304945-311890 GCF_001952655.1 Monopterus albus | reverse complement strand
CTTATAACTACAATGATTTCTCTCATTGTAATCGTCATCACAGAAAATCATCAGAATCATCATGTCAACCAGGAAACTACAGTAAACTATCACAGCCTGTGGAGGCAGCCTGGACTCGGCCCTTCACTGTCTCTGTGCCAGCGAGTGGTGTATAAAGCTCCTGTAAATGTGGAGGTGTGAATCCGTTTAAAGAGCTAGTAGGCAGAGGCAAGGTGGACAGAGTTTATTACTTTCTCCAGAAAACTCAGGCGAGGAAGAGGCAGAGTCAGAACAGAACAGCTCACAGTCTCAGGCAAAGAGCAAGTCACTTGGTCCAGTCCATAGTCTTGGGTCGGTGATACAGGCAAGGTCTCGATCTCAGAATAGCAGGCACTAGAAAAGAAAAAGCTGGAGAACCTAGACAAGGCATAGAACAATCTGGCAGCTTCTCACACAGTGGTATATGCTGTTGTAAGCATGTGTGAGTAATTGAGGAGCAAGTGAAACCAATGTGGGTGATGAGATAAAGATCCTGGGAATCAGGGTGAGCTGGGGACAGGAAGTAGTACCAGAATAAGAGCATTATACAGGAAGCAGATGAGACAGAATCAGGACACTTTGTTTGGTCTATTGTCGGTATCCTAACTATGAATATGAGGATTTATTGGAGATGGTTAAAAGTGAAATTGATTTCTTGAAGCAGAGGCTTGTGGAGTTTTTGTTTGTTATTGGAACAAGTTTTTCTGTCGTCTGCTCCCCATGGCTGTGACAGAAAGGATGCGCTGTACAATATGAGACTTCAGTGGCAACACAGAAGATAGAAAACTGAAGTAAATGCAGAAACACTTCACCTCAAAAACCCTTCCTCTTTTCTGGTGTTTTATGAAGCGAGTCTACGCATCTTTCAGGCTATAGAGAGCAGTGGACAGCTGTTAAAACCAAGCCATGCATCTATCACGTACACAGCGTACAAACACATGTGTAGTTTGGTGCTTGCTGGAGACCACGGTTAAAGTGAACCCAGTATAGCTTTGGAGAGCTTGGTGCTGCGGTTAGCACTGCTTCCTCATTCTGTAGTTTGAACCTGATGGCCAACGGGGGCCTTTCTGTGAAGTCTGCATAAGATACTGTGAGATATACCTTATTTGTCCCCATGGAGAAACTTGTTCTGGACTCCTTAATATAATACCATAACAAATAGGCAACAGAGGTGTTTACACTGTGCACAATAATCATTCCACAAGAACCCGTTTTCAATTACATCTTCTTCAATCAATACAATATAACAGTGTGTGTGCGTGGTTGTTTGTCTGTGATAGACTGGTGACCTGACCAGGGTGGACCCTGCCAATGTCAGCTGGGATCAGCTGTGGATGTGGTATGTGTCACGATTTTGCTTTGCTTTCGGATTTATATTTAGTATTTATGAAATTTCACTATTTTTGAAATGTTTGTGCGTGCACCCCGTGTGTGTTGTGGTTGAGTGAGAAAAGCCCGGTGGGTTGCTCAAACACATCGCCAAGTGAGCTCTAGCCACTAGCCTGAGACCTTACCGTCCATGATGTGTGGAGGCCTGATGGGGAGAGCTCATTGGGTTCTTCAGGGTCGAGGTGGACAGCTATGGATGGTTGCAATGTTCAGAAGGCCGGAGGAAATGAACCTGCCATATTTGTTTTTTATGGAATATCTTCACTAACCTAAGACCACATTCATGCTTGGGAGCGGTCGGGAGTCAGAGCCTACACCAGCTTTGAGACACCGGCCCCTGGGCCCCTTGCTAAACACCGTTGGATATAATCTTGTTACTCTGGAGGCCATGCCAGTCTTTTTTAAAAATCTGTTAACTAAACCGTTGTTTAGATAAAATGTTGTTTGTGAAGAGAGAGCTATTGTAGGTTTTAGAGAGAGAGAGATCTATGGCTGAGAAAACAGTAATAGTTATTCTCTAAATAAATGTGATTTAACCCAAACTATCAGGATGAATGTCCTTAAACTATGATGTCATGAAACAGGCATGGATCCTGAAATAAGATAATTATTTGCAGTATTAATTTAATTATTGAAATAAAAAAAATGCATCAGCTAATATTTATTCTAAATTTAATTCATGTCATAAACAAAAAAACCTATGTAGTGAGAAACATCCGCGTTTCACTACGGTTAGGAGAAATATTTAATGTCAGACTAATAATTTTTTTAAAAAAGTATCTTTAAAAACAGTAGCAACACCACCACGACTTTTGTCAACTCTAGAAACATGATAAAAGTTAAAATGGGGATGTTGTTTCAATTAGATCTTTTCCTCTAGACTTTAACACCACTGCACAGCAGGTCAAACTCATAAGGTGTCACCAGCTTTTTGTGTACTTCACAGTGACAAATTCTACCATGTTATGTAAAATGCGTATAGCTTGGTAGATCTGCAGATATATAAAGTACTTTTTTAATTATTTAACCACTAAAAACCATTAATTACACCTTATAAACTGCTAGTAAATGGTGTCTGTCCAGAAGGTGGCACCAGATTCTCACTTGTCATTTCCTTCATCTTAATATAATTTCAGTATGTTCTTTCTGAACATGATATATTTGCTTGCTGATATGATCCAATTCACATTGTATCATGGAATACAACAACTTGAACTCTTTGTCATGTTCCTCAAACCATTCCTGAACAATGTTTGCAGTGCAACAGGGCACATTATCCTGATGAAAGAGGCCACTGCCATTAGGGAATACCATTTCCATTAAGGGGTGTACTTTGTCTGCAACAGTGTTTAGGTGGCACATGTCAAAGTAACATCCACATGAATGGTAAGGCCCACAGTTTCCACCTACCCATTGCCTGCGCTTTTGACAGTGGACTGGGGTCAGCATGGGCGCTCTAACTGGTCTGCAGCTATGTAGCCCCATACAGAGCAGCACAATGTGATGCACTGTGTGTCCTGACACCTGTCTGTCATAGCCAGCATTAAGCCTTTCAGCAACGTTGTTCTGCTGTGGGATCAGACCAGATGGCCTTCACTCCCCACATTCATCAGGGAGCCTGTTTTTTGGAGATGCTCTGGTACAGCCATCACAGTTTGGTCCATTGTAAAAGTCACTGTTTCCAAGACATCAACTTCAGGATTTGTCTAATATATCTCGCCCCTTGACAGGTGTCATTGTGACAAGATAATCAATGTTAGTCACGTCACACCTGCCAGTAGTTTTAATGTTGTGGCTAATAATCTATGCATCCATCCAGGCTGGACTACTGTAACTCTTTACTATGAGGATGCCCAGTAATCCCCTAAAATGCCTGCAGTTAATCCAAAATGCTGCAGCCAGAGTACTGACAGGAACTAGCAAGAGAGATCATATCTCTCCCATATTAGCTTCTCTCCACTGGCTCCCTGTAAAATCCAGAATATAATCTAAAATCCTTCTCCTAACATACAAAGCCCTTAATGACAAGGCTCCATCGTATCTTAAAGTCCTTGTAGAGCCTTATCATCCCAACAGATCAGATCACTTCGGGTCTACTTGTGGTTCCTAGAGTCCACAGAAGTAGAATGGGAGGCAGAGCCTTTAGCTATCAAGCTCCTCTCCTATGGAACCAGCTCCCAGTCTCAGTTCAGGAGGCGGACACCCTCTCTACCTTTAAGACTAAACTTAAGACATTCCTTTTTGATAAAGCTTACAGATAGCGCTGGCTCAGGTGACCCTGAGTCTTCCCTTAGTTATGCTGCTATAGGCCTAGGCTGCTGGGGGTCCTTCCATGATGCTCTCAGCGCCTCTCCTCTCTCCTCACTCCCCATGCATTTACTGTATATGCCACCACTACATGTCACTCACTTTATGTCTCTTCTCTCCCGTAGTGTGTCCTCTCTCTCTCTCCCTGTACCTTTCTACAGGTATCCATGGCTCCAGAGTCTACGTTTCTGATGAGCAGTCACCAGCCACATCAGCCTGCCCAGTGTTTGATTATTTGTTGTGTCTTGGTGCTTTTCTTTTCTTTTCTCTCTCCTCTTTCCACTCACCCCAACTGGGCCTGTCAGAGGGTTCTTCCATTTAAGGGAATGCGCACAAGGGAGGATTTGTTGCATTTTTCTCAGTAATAATATAAGTAAGGTCTAGACCTTACTATGTAAACTGCCCTGAGATGATTTTTTTTGTGATTTGCTGCTATGTGAATTTAATACAATTGATCAGGGAATATAAAAATGTTGGCAGTAGGTCAGTAGTTTGGCCCTTTATCCATAATAACCAGTGATTCACTGTTATTTTCAATTGCATTTAACAATGTACAGTGACAATTATAAAGTTCTATTCTATCCTAATATTTTTGTAAATGTCATCAGTTGGATAAATAAATGTCTGGGGATACATTTACATAGTCCTGTTCATCATCGCTGGGTTCTTCTTCATCTTCTTGTTCTCTGTTGTTTTGTACAATAGCAAAAGTGTCCACAGCTTCTATATAAATGTCTTCAGTAGTCATATTCTCATAATCCTCATTTTCTTCTTCTTCCATTCCTTCTACTTCCTCTCCCTGTTTTCTGTTGGTATCCAGTAGCTCTATGTTCACATAGTCCCCCTTGTCTTCATCATCATAGTTCTCCTCATTATCATCATCCTCATAATGGTTGTTGTCAGTCACTGGAACACAGACATCAGAACAACTCTGACATAAACAGATCTCTAAACTTCACACAATTCCTCATACACTCCAAAAAGCAAACAGTAAGTGTGCACTGAAAATGTGAAACAACATTTTTGTGTAATGCACTGCGTGTCTTGGTGAGCACAGACTTGGAGTTTGGACGTGGGCTTCAGGCTGCTTGGCTCTTCGTCTTCTCGTGCAGAAGAGCCAGACCACCAACAAGACCAGCAGGAGCAGCAACAGACACCCGCCAGCTACTGAGGAGACCAGATGCGACAGAGGCACTACGAGGAAAAACATTTGAGGGATTATCCTTAAAAACATCCATTATGCCAGGTCTGCTATAAACAAAGTCATGAAGCAGATGAATTAGTAACAACTGAGTCCTGTACGTATATTTCCTCTGCCGAGCTATTTGCATTTCCTGTTTTCAGAGTTACCACAGATAAACAAACCATAATCACCACATCATCATGATCATTAAGCATCAAAGTAGGCAGTGCTGTTTTCAGCAGGGTGTGTATGATGTCTGTGCCCAATGTATCCATAAGAACTACATCCCTTTTAGATGATTTTGCCACTTGGTTTTACAGGTAGTATCATTTGTTAAATGGAGATCAGATGATTGTGGGATAGGTACATTTATCCCTGTAGGGCCCAACTTTTGGTCTGTCATTATCATTTTAACATCTCTACCATGAAGACAGAGAAACACTTCAAGTAATTCCACGATAAACTGATTGAAAAGCACTGATGATGCAAATGTTCTTTACCTCAGTTGTCATGTTATGTTATAGTTTATACTGTACCTTATTCAGCTATTGTTCATAAAGCATCAATTACCTTTAACAATGACAACAATTGGTGTTGTCTCAGTGGAATTGAATCTCCGTGCAGACAATGTGACTTCGTACACACAGCTGTAGCTGCCCTGGTGTTCATACTCTGCTACAGGGAAGTCAAAGGAGGCTGAGTGGTTGACTGATGACTTGTTGATGTTGGAGCCAGAGAAGATGAGAAAGAAACGGCCTTCAGGATAGCTGCAGTTTATGGAGCAGGTGATGACAAAGCTGTAACCCCTGGTGACCTCTGCAGGACTCAGGACCAGCCCTCCATTAGAAGACGTCAGGGAGATGCTGGGCTGTGGCAGTCTCACTGGGTAACAAAAAGAAAACAGTGTAAGCAAGGTATATACACTGCTAAAAAAGAAAAAGGAAACACTAAATCACATGTCAGATCTTGATGAACGTATTACACAAGTTGACACCCTTTACTAATGTACACTGTATAATTTCTCAGAACAAAATGGCATAAACCAAAATCATCAACTCATGGAAGGCTGTATTTAAAATCACACTGAAAATCTAAGAGAAAAATGAAAATCACAGGCTCATCCAAGCTGCGTGAATTTCATTAAGCCAACTCATAATGTGACTCTGAAGTGTGTGTGGCCCCTGTGCACCTGTGTGCACTCCCAACAACATCTGGGTCTGGGGGAATCTCCTCCCAGACCTGGTTCAGGGCATCAGTGGGTCTGTGGTGGTACTTGGTGATGCACTGATACATAATGTCCCATGGGTGCTCAATTGGATTTAGGTCAGGAGAATGTGAAGGCCAGTCAGTGACATCAGTACCATTGTCATCCAGGAAATGACTACACACTCAGGCCACTGAGGCTGGGCAATGTCCTGCACCAGGAAGAACCCAGGGGCCCCTGCACCAGCATAATGTCTGACGGTCACTCTGAGGATTTCATCCCAGTGCCTTATTACACTCCTGGTACAGCTGGCTATGACATGGAGGTCTGTGTGTCCTTCCAAGGATATGTACAGTATGAGTGCAAGTGCTTGTGAGTTGCTGTGAGCACTGAAGTTGCTGAGAAGAGGAAAGACAAAAAGAAGGAAGGAAGAGAATGATAAAAAGTGAGTGATTAAAAAAAACAAGCATGTCCGAAGTGCAGAAGTTAGTCAGAAAGTTAGTGCAAGCTGAGCATGAATGTGACAAAGCAGAAGTACTGTCTTCACACAGCAGTGAACACTGACAGGACTCGACATCAAGTGTAAAGTTCAAGTTTGTATGAAGTGTTTCCATGTAGTCAGTATATAAAGGAGAGGTCTGTGTGCTTTGTTTGATGGGGTTCAATGCTCAGTCTGTGGCAGAATGAGCTGTGACAGATAAAGAGTGGAAAGTTGTTCAACTGTTTCCAGGCCTACAGTGATTAGCCTACAGTACTTATAACTGTAACCACTGACACTGCTGATGCCACTTTCCACTGAGATATAGCAGTTCCAGTGCACTGAAATTTCTTACAGGGGCATAAG
>NW_018128243.1:294327-304914 GCF_001952655.1 Monopterus albus | reverse complement strand
TATTTGTTTTCTTATAACTACAATGATTTCTCTCATTGTAATCGTCATCACACAAACTCATCAGAATCATCACGTCAACTAGGAAACTACAGTAAACTATCACAGCCGGTGGAGGCAGCCTGGACTCGGCCCATAACCATCTCTGTTTGGTCTATTGTCAGTATCCTAACTATGAATATGAGGATTTAAGGGAGAGGTTAAAAGTGAAATTGATTTCATGGAGCAGAGGCTTGTGGAGTTTTTGTTATTGGAGAAACTAGGAACAGCTCAGAACACAAAGATATGTCAACTAAACTTTGATAAGCTACATTTTGTAAACAGAAAAAGGTTTCATGTCTTTTTGTTTTTGTTGTTCTCAGCAGACAATAAACCTCTTCCAGACAGACTTTGTTTTTTGCCTTAGTTATTTATTTATTTAATCATTTTTTATCTTTTACTTTACTTACCAGTAACATTGATCCTGACAGTGTCACTTGTTGGAGAGCTGATGTTTTGACTTGAATACAAACAGTGATACAATCCCTCGCTGTCAAAGTCCACTTTAGAGATGTTAAAAGCAGCAGACATGTTGTTTCGTGTTTGGCTCTCTTGGTGTAAGCCTGCATTTTTCATTAGAGTGAACTTTTCAAGTAAAAGCTGGTGAGTTGGGATGGAACAATTGATGGTAACGTCCTGACCCCAGGTAACCTCACCAGCAGGACTCATGGTGATTTGGGGTTTTGGAAGGCTCTCTGAAAAGAAATTAGAACAGGATGTGAACTAGAGATGTGCTGAGAGCCCAGTATTTGTAATCGTTTCTGTATTAGTTGAGGCAGCAAATTTATTGGTATTTGAATAAAAGTGTATATAGGTGTAACAATCCTGTGTCTCCTAACATGTCTCATTTTAGGATAGTACCAGCTATTTTACCTGATCGTACCAAGTGAAACAGCTGGCTACATTCTTACTGGCTACATGGCTGAACGGAACTGGTCAAATTACCAGTAAGGACCAGAATGACCAAACAGTGCTATAGCACAACCCACAACATTTTCTCAGTTTCAGTGCTTGTTTCTCACTAATGCCTCTCTCTCTTTGTGTCTCTCTTCATTCATTTTCAAGCTCGTCTGACCACCAATGCTCTCTCTCTTTCTCTCAGCAGCACCACATTTGGGCATAAAGATAAAAAGAGTGTAACATCAGCCAGTACAAAGCTTATTTTGAACAGGTACAAAGAGGGCAGCAGTGAGCAAAACTGATGAGCAAAGCTTTCTGACTGACTTCACCTACTGTCAGAAACATATAACATGACTTTCGCTTGCTGAACAGTTTACATTATCAAGCCAGATTTGGCCGGTTCTTTGACCAAAGTAAGTTGATCCATGAGCACTCAGCACTGTACCACAGCCCATCTGTTTGCAAACAGCCTCAGCATCATTTAAGTCCCAGTCATAATTGCAAATTGTTCCCTAGGTGTTCATGTAAAGATTTCAACTCTTCCATCACACAGAGTGAACTCAGACCCAGCTAATCTGATCTGACCATCTAATGAAAGAAAAAGCATAACATACAGTACAGTATTTCTGTCATGTTATTGACACAGAACTTTTTCATGTTAAACTAGAAATATTTTTATAAGTTACACAGGAGACACAGTAAAACTGACCTGCAGCAGGTGAAGATGGGGTAAAAGGAATGAAGACTGTAGGAGAGAAAATAAAATAATGCAAATGATTATTTTTTTTAAGTTAGGTGCAATGAATTGTATAAAATGCATCTCACCTATGGTCAAATAGAACAAGTTTCTCTGTCTGCTCCCCATGGCTGAGAAAGAAAGAATGCGCTGAACAATATGAGTCTTCAGTGGCAACACAGAAGATAGAAAACTGAAGTAAATGCAGAAACATTTCACACAGTATTCTCTTGCTCAAAAACACTTCCTCTTTTCTGGTGTTTTATGAAGCGAGTCTACGCATCTTTCAGGCTATAGAGAGCAGTGGACAGCTGTTAAAACCAAGCCATGCATCTGTCACTTACACAGCGTACAAATGCATGTGTAGTTGTTTGTGGGTTTGAACCTACTGGCCGATGGGGGCTTTTCTGTGAAGTCTACATAAGATACTATGAGATATACCTTATTTACATATATAATGTGAGATATAAACTTGCTCTGGTTTCCTTAATACAATACACTTTACACTGTTTACTCTGTACACAATAATCATTCCACAAGAACCTGTTTTCAATTACATTTTGCAATAAATAGTATTAAGTGCTCTATGCTCTATATTAAAATATGAGTGGAGTCAGATTTTCTGTGCTTGCTTGATCAAGGTCTGGCCATTCATAAGCTTTTCACAGCAAATTTAAACTGGTGACAAATGTGTGATTTCAGCTGAAATAATAGGTTACCATACCAAGTAGTATTATCATAATGTTTGACAGTTAAGGTTAAAAAAAAGCATTAATTTCGGTTCAACTCCACAAGTTACAGCCTTTGTTGTAGTTTGGAGCACATTGTGTTTGAAAGGGTAAGGTTCAGTATGACAGGTGGTGGTCGACAGAACAATCACTTCTCAGGTGCAGGCTTTATTAATTCCAGTCTTACCAGTCATACACAGCATGTATGTATAGACCAAAGGCCGTATCTTAATACTTAAAGTGTTCCTTCCTACTTTATGGAGTGCCTCTCTAACTTGACTGGACAGACTTGGATGCCTGCAGGAATAAGACTCTTTTCTTTACCTTGTTAGCGTGAGCATTCACTACTGTTCACTGGCAAGAGAGAAAGGTCTGAGTAATTTTAGATGCTGAATTCTAAACAGAACTTGAAAGTCACATAACTAAGAAAGGTACAATGATTAATCCTCACATTACATTTGGGTCACAGTTAATATACCATAATGATACGCCATGCATTTTCATTAGTAAACTGTGTTGTTTTGTTTTTTATGTATCAGTACCAACACACTGGTGGTAGAACTGGTGTTAAGGTAGCGTAGGCTATGTTAGCATGGCTAACCAAAACACATTGGAAAATCCTGGGCTGCCATTTACGTACGTAGACTCATCACAACATGTGATTGGATCACAATCCATCTTAGTGGTTGTTTACACTTATTTAATGCACAGACTGACATGTAATGTGAACGCATGTGGAAGCAGGGTCATAGAAAATGATTTTAAAGTATTTTTGAAATGCTAATTTTTAAGTATCAGGTTTATCAATGATGACAGGCAGTTAAAAACACAGATCCGAGTAAGTAAATGCAGAACTAAATATAACTTCCTTACGTACAAATACTGTATACATATATATATATATATATATATTCCTTAGGTTATCTCCAGTGTTGATTCACATCACAGAGAGTACTGTACCTCCTTGAGCCTCACACACCACAACTCCACTCCTATATAGACCGTCTCTCTTGACAACTTTATAAACCATTCAAGAAACTTTCCCTAAAGGTTTGGAACAGGTCTCTTAAGATTAACCTCAAGTGACTCCTAAAGACTCTGATACTGTATGCTTTTCAAGTGGCACCTTCTGGGAACCTTAAGGGAACATTCACTAGAGGTACAGTAAAGGTTAAAAAAAAACTTTCAAGGAATGTCTGTGGAACCAATATACCTTTCAAAACTCTTCCTAGAAATCTGTGTATAAATCTGTAGAAAAAATGCACTTGTATGTGTAAATACAACCGTATTTGTAGTATGAAACAGCTATGCCTGTAATATTAGTAACAATGAGTGAGCAGCTCTGTTTTAACAGTTAGATTTTGGGGACGACATGAATCCATTGAGGAGAGTTATTACTGCAGAGCAGAGCGACATGAGTTTAACAGTTTCAATAAAGATTTATGTTACATACCATTAATGCTGCATTATTTGCTCCAGTTCAGTTCTGCTCTCCTGTCTGCAGACCTGATGCAGTGTTCAGAAGCAGCCACTAGAGGCCACCACAATACAGGGTTTTAATAAAGGCATAGTCTTCTAGTAACAGGATGTTTTATCAGGTACAGCGGCTGCATGAATCACATCTTAAGGGAATTGTAGTCATTTTTAGTTCCATTTGAGTTCTGCATGAACACTCATATGTGCACGCAGGGCGACACTGACAGCTTGCTGAGCCTCATAGCGTGAGAAGTATGAGGAAGTGCCTGGTGTGAGAGCTGCCACCGCAGCCCTGTGGCAACTCAGCCCGAGGCCTGCGGTAGTCTGCTGTAGTCGAGTCACACGTCTGTGCCCAGGAACCCAGTTCAACCTGGTTTCAACTTCCACTGCACTGTCACTGTGCTCAGACCTTTGTTCCACTTTCACCTCTCTATGTCTATAGCAGTGTGCATAGATCATATGTAAATATGTGTGTTTTAGTTCAGTCTGACAAATTTTCACTTTAATGTTGTTTTTTCATTTTTCATGTTTCAAAAAATGTTAGATCTTTTCTTGTTTGTTTGTTTGCTTTGCTTTATTCTGTGCACTATTCTTAACCATGTTACATTTATAGCCCTGTGATAGACTGGCGACCTGTCCTGTCCTCTCGCCCAGTGCCAGCTGGGATTGGCTGTAAGCATCATTAAGACAGAAACCTGTGCTTTTTTTTAATTTCTAGCTGAAGCTTTTTCATGGCCTGCTTTCCCCAAAATTTTTAAGTGTTTCTTTTTTTCTTTTTTTTTTTTTTACTTTAAAAATTGTCTTGTTGACTCCAACAGACTTAACAGACTCCTATTTTTGTACATGCACAGGGCAGGAGGTGGCCCATAAAGTCTGAGCAGTGGAACTGAAAAACAGGAAGAAATCTGAGGTGCAAGGATGGCAGACTAATGTATCTGCTGTGTGTGTGGGTGTGTCTGATTAAGCAACAGAGTAGGAAAAAGCAGCAATTGTTTTCATTTTGTTTTACAGCATTAGGCTGCGTTCCTAGACACACACATGCCCAACAACTGAATGTAATTCAGACTGACTAGCCTTCATGCTCTAATGCACTTCTCCTCTCAAAATGGACACAGAAGGACCGTTTTATACACACATGCACATACACAAATATGCACATAGTGTCTAAATGGGCTTTCTGTCCACAGCAGCTGAAAACCCAAAATATTAAGTAGGGGAGGAGGTGGGGATGAAGAGATGCATGCTGGCATGTTAGAAAAATTCATAAATAACTAGAAAAAAAGCTACGTGAACCAGCAGGTGGTATAGACCAAAGTGTCTGTACGATAAAAAATACTCACCTTATTTACTGGTACACTTTCAGAAAGCAACAGAGTTTAAATTGCCTTCAATTACAGTCAGAAATGCAGCAGTTGAGCACATCTGAACAGGTGAATACCGTGATTCATGACTAAGAAAGTCAAAATTTGGCTACATTACAGTTTTATGTACAAGTGGAGATGTGCATACAAGGAAGTGGATGAAAGCACATTTATGTTTGCTGTGATTTCAGTGCCTGTAAGTAAGCAGATCTTCATGTGTAAAATTAGCATAATGCAGCTTTAACACACACACACACACACACACACACACACACACAAGCATACTGTCAAGATGAGAAGAAGTCTTGTATTTTCACACAGATCTTCCACACACATAAGTTATAACACAGCTTGTCTTGTCCATTGTGATTGTATATATTTCTGTTAACATTTTGTTGAACCTGATTTGGGTCTTTCCCCAGAGGAAGAATGCACTGCATGTTAAAATTGACATTTATGCTCCACAAACAAGTAGTGCGATGTAAACAATGTTCAATTTTATTTTATCTTTGGACAGCCTGAGAGGAAATGGACAAGTGTATTCAGTCAATATAATACTTTTTCTATTATGATTCATGTAAAAATCATGCACTAGTTACATGGTTTACTTATCAACAAGTCCTTCAGAATAAACAACAAAGTTGTTTGTCCACGTCCACAGAATGACACAGTAAGCTCTGTTCCATTCGGCCCACGTCCACAGAATGACACAGTAAGCTCCGTTCCATAAATTATGCCAGCATGCCACTTGTTATGTAGCAGCAAGGGTGGGAAAACTTAAACTGTACTCCTAAATTGGGAAAACACTGTATTGATTTGACCAATTTTGGCCCTGAATCAGTTGCCCCCAGCTAATTTTAGAATCAGGCCAAATTTTAGTCTGATCAGTCCTCAGTTCATGTGCAGTGTGAGCAGGCTCCTGATGCCCGATTAGTCATCCAAACAACCAACAATCTGGCTCCTGGATGAGCAGATGGATTAATTTAATGTCAAAAATTGTGGCCAGCTATCTTGCAGTGTGAGCAGGTCCACAGTCCAATTTCTGGTGAAGTTAGTTCAGTGTGCCAGAGTGACTACAATCCAGCAATATAACAACATGGCACAGATGAGAAACCACATTTTGCTGACAGAAACAACTGAGACAAGGCCAATCAAGGTCTATTTGAATGTTCAGTGTGGGCACTCACACTGTGCCTGGTTGAGTAAACATACAGTGTGAGCAGAGAAGTTACATCATACACATTCAGTAAATATCACACGGTGTCCGCCAGGCTTTAAATGATGTGAAGGCAGGAGATGAAGCTGATCATCATCAGCTGATATGATCCATGGGAATTCCTGTATGGTCCTGTTTCCTGAAGGGAATACATACAACATTTCTGACTGAATACTACCCCCAAAAGCATAGACACTCTCATATGGTCAAAAGTGATTTTATGGAATTTAATCTCATTCAATCATGCTTTTACACAACCAAGGTCAAGAAATGAATCGTCAAGCGCAGCATAATGTTTCAAATAAGTATTCAAATGCCCTGTCTGATGAGTTTCTGATTCACAATCAAAAGGTGCTAGTGGATCCCAGAGTTCCTGACCACAAAAAGGGCTGGAAAGGCCAATATATTCAATCTTATATTTGGATTCAGTGTTGCCACATTAATATTATGACTGCTTCACTTCAGCTGCAGTAGGACTTTGGATTTGTCTTCATCCTCAGACTTCATCCAGTTGAACTAAAACACTAAACTGAACTGAGATAAAAACAAAAGCATGTCCTGCTGGAGTACAACACTGTAAAGTAGATAAAATTGCTAGTGTTACACTTTGCATGTATTTTGGGTTGAATAAGGTACATTATGTTTTTTTCCTGGTAAAGGACCAGTTTAAAGGGATAAATTACCTGACAAAAGGAAAGTGAGATACTTACCTGTTCACAGAAAACACAAAAAGAAAACAGCTAAAGTAAATAGATTTAAAGCTGTAAAACTAAGAAAATATAACAGATGTTTATAGTTTTCTCTTTTTCAGTGATGCAAGTGCTATAGACTGATGCTGTCTTTTGTCTTGGGGAGCCTCACTGCAGTTTCTGTCTTAAGTTCAAAGTCTTTAGTTCTTGTTTCTTTTCAGTAAATGCAAATTTACTCTCAACATCAGCATCAAAAGGCAGTTAAACTGCTACACTGGTTGTCTGAGGGTACTGTCTTGTACAAGAGTGCAATTCCAAGTGGGTCAGACCCATGTCCACAGAGTTAGGACCAAGCTGCTGAAGGCTGCTACCTCTGACCATCACCATGCTGTGTAACAGGAAGCATTTACAGTGTAAACCAGTGAGTGAGTCTGAGTGAGTTTCAGTGCCTCTCTGACAACATGTCTTCATTACCTTCTCACAGGATGCTGTTGAAACTCGTGAGGAAGACTGCAGCCACTATTCAGAGCTTAAAAGACACTCATTTCCTTTGAATTTATAAGTAATAAGATCATTTATCTGTTTTCATATACAGAGAATAATTGAGGTGATTATTATGTTAGTGTGTTATAATGCAGCAATTTATATGGCTTATTTGTACAACAGCATTTTGGAAAGCATGATAGCTAATTAGTCATATCTCATTACTTGCTAAATGATATACAGTAATATTACTAAACCCCATACATATCTGACACCTACACCCTTGTTAATGATGCTGTCCTTTACAGTAAATGCCTCAAATTTAAGCTCTTACACCCTCATGACAAAGCATTATTTTCAGTGCTATTCTATTGTTACTGACAACACTAGGGTTGTTTCAAACTTCCATCAAGAGAGAAAGTTAGAGAAAGTGTTGACGATACACAAGAGGAAATGCGATGAGGTAGAGGAGACAAGGAACATAGAGGGGAATGTGATTTAGAGATCAGCTGAGGTATGTAATAGAGACAGTGAGGTGTGATTTAGGGCCAAGAGGAGCACGGAGAGGTGGGGATGCTTTCATGACAAAGATTGAGTGTCATTTAATGCAGGAGTGAGTGGAAAAATTATTGCGCGGCTGCTACACTAGCTGACTATAGATGTGACACATTGCTCATAAGGCTGCTATCCCAGCTGAATAGGAATTACCCCATTAACACAAGCTGAATGCTAAGTGCTACAGCACATACTGGGCTGGCAGCAAAGAGCTGAGCTGGCTAATGACTGTATGTCACTGTAATGGTGTGTCTCTGTCAAATGGTTCTGCCTCCGCAGGACATGCAGCTCTTCATCGTTCAGCCTGGCCTCAACTCTTCTTCACCCTGCTGCTTGATGACCTTTGAACAGGAGCTTATGATGAAGAACTCATTCCTCACAACACACATTCCTCACCACATCATTTATATAAATCTTCATTTTCTGCTTTTAAGCTACCTGACCTGTGAACAGATGGGGTTTTTTTACTTTAAGTAAAGGCAGGTTCAGAGTAACCCCTCTGAGCAGCTTTTTTTTAATGATCCAGAAATTTTCACACCATGCATAGCAAAATTTGATCAAACGGTCAGTCCTGATCTTGACTAGGGTCAGTTTTGCCAGGTTAACATACCCAGGAGGACACTTTCACACTGGCAATCTACCACTCACACCTAGCTGGGTCCACTAGCTAGTGTATGCGTAAAAAGAGAAGCGGTATATGTAATGGATGGACTGAATAAATTTCATTTCTTCTAGGCATTAGTTTCCAGTTTCACCAGCCTGTGGATATAGCAGTTCAACAAAATACCTGTTACTTTGCATGAATAGATTTTTTTTTTTTAATTAAATTTGTTTATCAGGGAAAAATTATAGTAATGCTTAAAAAAAAGAAATAAGAACAAAAATCAAAACAACAATAACAAAAGCAAACATTAACTGCTGATGCAAAACATGAGAGAAACTGGTATGTATTACGTATGAGTTGGCTCCCACAGACATCGACAAGAAATGAGTGAGCACAGCATCTGTTATTTCATTCAGTGACCTAAAATAATAAGTCAGGTGAGAAAGCCATTATGATGTGAGCAAAGGAGGAAGTCGGCTGACAAAATTATAGAGCAACAAGACGCTGACTGTTAACACAAGAGAATGCTGTTCGCCTCCCATTTCTAACCAATAGTCACGCATGATCACAATTGTTCCCTGACTATAAATAATTATTTACTATTTTTGGCATGACAACAAAGCTCCCATAACCTTAAATTAGTCATCTCAGTTCAAACCTCAGTGCTTCTTACTTTATCCCAAGCCATGATCTTTGCATAACTAAGTTGTTTTAGTGCCTAAACCTAACCAAACCTTAACCATAGTGTTGTCACAGCATTAATTAATTTATTTGTAAGAGTTTCATCACAAACTGATAGGGGCATCAGAAAATGCATCTACTGTATTTGTTGTTCTAGCTTCATTTGGGGGACTTGCTGAGATTCCAGTATAGAATGATGCAGAACACGTAGCTTTGTTTTTCCTCTATAACGAGGTTGTGTCATGACAATTCCCCCCACTGATTGGTCACATTTACAGAAGTGGGTGAAAGTAGGCGGGGTTTCACTGTGACTGGCAGAGTCCAAGTGTTCAGACTTCACCACATTTGCAGACTCGACTCAATAAGAAAGTTCCTGGGAAGTCCAGGAGTGCTGATGCTTTTCCAGATCTACAGTTCCACAAAAGTTGGCTTTCTGCTTGGAGTCCAGACTTTAGCAGACTTTGCTCAGGAAATTACTCATAATCCACAGTGATATGTGTGTAACAGTGCAGAAAAAAGTCAAGAAGAGCCTAATAACAGTTATAACAAAATGTGCCATATTGATTTTTGAAGACTTTTTTTAGCTTTCTTGTATATGTTTACTGATATACGCTTCATATTGCACATATAGAAAATGAATATGCTTACTCATTTGGATTTGTTAAAATTTGCACAAATACAGGCAAGGGTTGCTTTTTGTTCATCTTTGGTGTGAGAATAAAATACTTCAAAACTCATCATCCCTGTGGAAACTCTTGGGATCTTTAAGCCCCATCTCACAGGACCTTTCATCCCACGGTGAAGACATCACTGTGCACATGACCCGAGTAAGCAAAGGTTCAGTCCACAGTCGCAAAGACTCTGACTTTCTCTTTTATTTAATTTTGACACTTCAGTCACTTTTTCGATTTACAACCAGTACACCATAAAAGAGAGGCTATCTGAAAGTTCTTCTTTGAGACAGCAAAGACATACTAGAGAAATGCATTTCCTGTCGAAAATGCGTGTGGATGCTGTGATGCTGAAGGATCACCCTGAAAATGCCTGAAATCAATTGCTGAAACAGCTGAAGGATGAGTAGAAATTGCTGAATTTCTTTGTTAAAATAGTTGAGAAGAAATG
>NW_018128243.1:294026-294265 GCF_001952655.1 Monopterus albus | reverse complement strand
AGGAATGTCCTTGAAGAGCTGAACATTTTGATACCTGAAATACCTGAAAATATGCTGAAGTAGAATATTTCCATTCATTTGAATGGAGCAAGATTTTGCAGAATAAAAATAAATAGTCTACAAATTATGAAGTTTAGAAAAATTCTGACCAGAAGCATGAATGTCCTTGATGAGCTGAACATTTTGATACCTGAAATAGCTGAAAGTATGATGTAGAATTTTCCCATTCATTTGAATGG
>NW_018128243.1:284458-291314 GCF_001952655.1 Monopterus albus | reverse complement strand
TATATGAACACTTACACTGCCATCTATTGGTGTTGGCAGAGTACAACACTCTACACGTAAAATTCCAAATGGCGGAGAAGACAAGAGAAAGTTCGGGTGGGCACTCCAAGCCCAAACATGGACAAGGTAAGAAATCCAATCATATTTCATGGCAAATTTTTGGCGAGATATGCATGAAAGAATTGTAATTTTTTTATGACATGCAAAATTGGTGAAAATAAGTAAAAGTGTTGATAGAGTATGCTGCTAAACATGACTCAGTATTGTTGAAAATGTTAATATGTTAGTAAAAATCAGCAGATGTAAATCAGTTTATAGCTAACTCTGGTGCAGTTTTAAAGCTGTACATTGACACAAAGATGCCATAGCAATAGTGAACTACATTAAACGGCATGCCAAGAACAGCTGTTGTTTCATACAGCTGTGCAAAGACCTGCGATTAGATCATGTCCAGTTGCTGTGTCGTTCAGAAATTTGCTTGGCTTTCAAGGGGAAAAGTAATGTCATGGTTTTATGATCTTAAACACGAAATCATTGCCTTCCTCTCACACAATAACTCCCTGTATACTGAGACGCATCCACACAATAAGAGATCGGAGAGGCAGTGGGATGTGGTCAGGAGGTTACATCGTTCCTTCAAGTGTAACCAGAACAGCGCTAAACACTTAAGCTTTTAGATGTGGGCAAACAACATGAGCTAGACTGTTTCAAGCACACTAACCTTTACTATGCACCTCTCTACTTAATGGACACAAACACGGGCACTTGCTGTAAATTGTGCACTCCCTAAATGGATTCTGGCTGAAAAGGACTTGCTAGAATATATGATCACTTAATCATCTTAATTTTTTTTAAGCTACAGTGACATTGTCACATCCATGGACCATCTTGCTTTGGGAAATGAGAATGCATTGCTTTTCAGTAGCCAGTTTAAATCTTTGACGTCAGAATTTAAGTGACTGCATCATCAAGAGATTTTTTTATATGTGTGGTTGGTTGCTGTGATAATTTTTGTGGTACCCACACAAATTTTTATCTGGTACAGTTACATCTCCTTTATCTTTATATTTAATCACCATAAAGACGGCTCCTCTGGGTGTTATAGTTCTCCTTAGGGAGACTTGACTTCCTAGTTGTTCCACTGAGAATATCTATTCTTGATACAGAGCACGAGCCTGAAAGCAATTGGCTATCTGTCATTCATGCTATTAGTTCTTGGCTGTCATCAATGGTGGCCAAGGCCATTAGCCCAAAGACATTAGTAGCAGCCATTAGCAAAGCCATTAACTCCTCTCCCTCTTAAAACGCTACTGTCCCTCACAAAGACTCATTATGGAGAGGTAGGGAGAGATGGAGAGACGGAAGAAAGAGGAAGATAGGCAAGGGAAAGAAGGAGTGAAGGAGAGAAAATGGAAAGAGGAAGGAAAGGGGAGACTTCACTGTATCATTCCACTCCTCTAAGATCCCTCCTATATGGGGATGGGGTGCAGTCTTATCAGCTGGCAAGTTCTTCTTTACACACATCATTTTGGTGTTTTTTTTTCCTTTTATGCACATCCGGTGGTGGGCTCTGTTTTTCAATTGTGCATGACATATTGGATGTTGACAGTTTGTCATGAATCCAAATTGAAACTGAAAATAGTGATCTGTGTCCTGTATTACATTATTCGATGTGATACCTCATCAGTTTCATTCGTTCTTCAAAATAAACTCTCACTTCAATTCTGATGATTGCAACACATTGCAAAAAGCTGGGATGGCTGTATTTCAGGGCCAGTAATGAGGTAAAACAATGAAACAATGATTCCATTTGAAACAGGTGATGTCAGCAGGTGATTACAATCACGATTTGGTACAAAAGTGGCATCCAGGGAAAGGCCAAGCCCTTTAGGAGCAAACCTGGGATGAGGACCACCAGTTTGCCAACATACAGTATGTGTGAAGGGATTTGGACAGGTCATCATCTATGGTGCATAACAAAATTAAAATATTCAAGGAATCACATTTCAGTATGTAAAGAGCAAAGACACAAGTTTAAGCTGGATGACCGTGCTCTCTGGTCCCCCAGACAGCACTGCATCAAGAATCGTCACTCTGCTATAAACAATATAACCACATGAAAAATAAACTCTCACTTCAATTCTGATGATTGCAACACATTGCAAAAAGCTGGGACGGCTGTATTTCAGGGCCAGTAATGAGGTAAAACAATGAAACAATGATTCCATTTGAAACAGGTGATGTCAGCAGGTGATTACAATCACGATTTGGTACAAAAGTGGCATCCAGGGAAAGGCCAAGCCCTTTAGGAGCAAACCTGGGATGAGGACCACCAGTTTGCCAACATACAGTATGTGTGAAGGGATTTGGACAGGTCATCATCTATGGTGCATAACAAAATTAAAATATTCAAGGAATCACATTTCAGTATGTAAAGAGCAAAGACACAAGTTTAAGCTGGATGACCGTGCTCTCTGGTCCCCCAGACAGCACTGCATCAAGAATCGTCACTCTGCTATAAACAATATAACCACATGAGCTCAGGATCACTTTGGCACAACTGTGTCAGGCACTACAATACGTAGTTACATCCCTAAACGCAGCTTAAAACTGTACTGTGCCAAAAGGAAGCTCCACGTCAACAGCGTCCAGCAGCGCAGTCGACTGCTCTGGGCTCAGAGGCATCTGGGATGGACCATCACACAGTGGAAACATGTACTGTGGTCAGATGAATCAGCATTTCAGGTCTTTTTCAGAAGGAATGGACTCCGTGTGCTCTGGACCAAAGACGAAAAGGACCATCCAGACTGTTAACAGGAATGTGCTGCAGGCACCAGAATTGAAGTAAGTAATTATTTTGAATAAAGAATAAAACTGATGAGGGGTCACATCAAATAATGTGCTGCTGTATTGTTTTCAGTCTAATACAGGACACATATGAGTTACACATCACTATTTTCAGTTTTAATTTTACATACTGTCCCATCTTTTTCTGATTTGGGGTTGTATTACTTAAATAAAATGACAGAATGTTGGTACAATTGTAATTTTAGGCAAGAACATGCAGGTTATTGAAAATTTATTATGATCTGTCATTGCAATTACTGTAATTTTGTGCTAATACAAAACATCTCTACATGATAAAATATACAACAAAATAAAGATTTGAACATTAAGAAGAGACCAAACCTAAGTCTGTATTTATTAAGCATCTCACAGTAGGAAATCACTCCTAGCTCACATTTTGGTCATACTTTCAGGAGAAGTACGAGCACTTTATCAACATTCCTAACTTAAGAAATCAGGAAAACTATAGCAGAACTCTGGAAGTGTCCTAACTGCTGAGGCGTTAAGAGGTTGCCAGGAGATGGAGTTCAAGCAGAGGCGAGCATGCCGATTCCACGAGTGGAGAGATGTTTTGTTAACAGTTAATGACACTAAGCTCATTAAAAGATACCGTTAGGACAAAAATGGAATAGTTTGTGTGGGATGCAGTCGATCCATCAACTAGAGGAACAAATGCTCTCTCCACACAAACTAAGGCCATTGCAACTCTATGGTGTTATTAACCTGGAAGATGCAGCTTTGCAATGATTTGTCATGACTGAATTCCAGCCATAATAAATCAAACTTTGATTGATCTTACAGCTCCACAGATAACGCACAGATTCCATTCAAGGGAAATCAACAAAGAACTAACTGCATCTTTGCAAATGATTAGTTTGCCAGGGCCAACAAGGGAACACACATTAAAGGTACTGCCCCAAGCATCTATGAGGATGCTTATGTGAACTGAAAACATTATCACACATTATTAACACTCCAGTGGTTATGGATGTAAACTACATGATCCTTGATTTAGTGACCAAATGGCCTGGATACATACACGGTTCAAAGGTCCTAAGTGAGGGTAGACTATAAGTCCCCCATGACTACACAGCTCTGTTCTAGGAATGTTGATCTGATGTGGTTGGATAGGGCTAGTGAGGATCATTTCACACAAATGAGTTACACCGAGCGGTTTCCCATTAAATTTACAGCTTTTTACATAGAGGGAATTGACATAAAGGATATTACTAAAGCTTTTAATAATTGTATTATCTTTTGTTATTTAGCTTTTTTGCCTATATATATTGTCTTCACTTGAAAGGTGCCGCTAGTTTTAACATTTTAATTTGCCACTGTCTCAAACTACAAAATTCATCTGTCAGAAAAATTGCTCTAAGTCCCTGTAATTTTCACTTTGCAGTTCTGGGTTTCATAAAGCAGTGATATGAAACTTCATAAATAACATTCAACTCCTTCTCTAAGGTACATGTAGGGGTGTTTTAATAGGGTAACTTTCAACATGATTCCTAGGAGGGATTTTGAGGTGCTGAGCTAATTTGTATTTATTTTTGGTTATTAGTTTTAATTCAGTGTGGGGAGAAATTATTGCTCAAGTCCTTCAGCAGCCACAGAGCTGCAGCCTGTTCCTGTTACACAAATTCAATGGCTGTAAAATCATTTATTTAGCAACTCTATATATATATATATATGTGTGTGTGTGTGTGTGTGTGTGTGTATAAGAGAGGGATGAGAAGAAGAGATGAGAGAAGAGAAAGCTAGAAAAGGGAGAGCAGTGAAAGAGAGGAAAAAAATGAGTTTACCCTTTGACCTAACATTCCAATCTATCCCAGAATACTTTGGGGCCCCCTGACAGACACTTAATGTCTCACATGGACATACGTACATAAATGCACATTAGTTTGTGCACATACACACACACACACACACACACACACACACACACACTCTTGCAGCTAATCTCTGATGTGCTTATGGGGGTGGTTGATTTCATTAGTGGAAAGATCAGGGCGCTAAACCATTAGCTCTCAGCTCTGACTCTTTATACTTTTTCGTTTTCTGTCTCACTCTTTCTTCTTGTGAGCATGTTGACTCAAAGAGATGAAATGACATGTGAACGTACACTTGCACACTCACACTAAAAGCAAACCGATAGCCAGCTTGATGCTGGTAGGTTTGTCTCGGAGCTAGGATCAGGTGGTTCACTATGTAGGTCAGAGGGAGAATAAAAGGAGAGAGAAGGCATGTGTTGGTATCCTCAATTATTAATCAATTTTCCTTTTTTCTTTCTTTGCTTCCATCTCTCACAGACTGACATAGACTTGAGGACAAACGGATAAGCTTGGAGGTAGCCAGGCAGACAAGCCCGGGAAGGAGAGGCAGACAGTGAACTGCACATCAAGCTGTTGAGGTTATTTGTCCTCCGGGAGCATTTAGCTCAGTAATCACCTCAAGGAGCTTTTAGCAAGCTGCCATCATCACCAGTGTGTCAAAATTCACATAACTGCTTCAAATTTCTCCATTTTTAATATCTTCTGAAAGGCCCGTTTCACATGCTCACACCCATACTGATGTTTTTCTGGAGCGGCATCACATCCTGGTACTTTGATCTGCAGAGTCCTCATGTGATCTCATGGAGATAAAAGGAGGAACAGACAAGGTTGGTGGAGTTCTGAGAAGGGTGTTACTACTAAATGATTGACATCTGCACATGTAAGGCATGCTTAGAGGAATCACACACACATGCATGCAGGCTAGTTACACAGGATATCCTGCTGTAGGCGTCAGGGAAGAAAAGGAAGTGTGGTGCAGAGACCTATTGGAGAGAAGCTTCAGTCTCTGTTTCCTCTCATTAAGACTGAAATATGAGTATGGAAACCCCACAAACATAACAATTAGGGCACTAGCATGTGACATCTAATTCATAAGATACAGCTAAAAATAAATGTGCAGGTAAATGTATTAATTCTTACATTCTAGGCGTTTAGCTGATACTACCATCTGCCCTTGAGCCATCACTTGTCATAAAAGGGAAAGCAAAGGTATAACAATAGCATTGGATCAGGAACATTGTGTGAAAACAGCACCAAAGACTCTGAACTAAATGGAATGGAGTCATTATGAAAAATCTTATTAATACTTCAACAGACACAAAGCAATATTAACATTCATTTGGAGCCATGTTTCTAGCCATCTGCCAAATGGCAGCCAGGATTTTTTGGGGGGAAACAACCTGAGGGAAATATCTGGTTATTTAGTTGCTAAATGCTTCTCTGTGTTCACCAGCTAGTCTCTAACTGAGTCTGTCTGCTGTTTGCTGCTGAGCAGGCGACGTCCAGTGAGTTTGCTGCTGCAGCAAACCAGCAGCAGCTAGTGAGACTTTTTTCTAACAAAATAAAGTATTACTTGATAGTTTAAGGATCTCTTTGAATGGTCATAATCTCCAGGCAGCTGCGTGTTCACGTGAGCTTGCATGACATTCACTGGTGCCACTGTAACAGCTATGAGATTTTTAACTTTTAATTTCATTTCTAAAGGCAACATTTGAGTGAATTTTCCAAAGAGATTGATTGTGACTACATTGATGATTACTTTAAGCTTGGCTTTACCACAGAGGACATACTTCATTTACTCTGATTCTCATGGGATTGTGTTAGGATTGGATTTCAGGAGTTAAAGTTATTTTTTTACTTATCATCAGTATTATTTTGCTTTTATAATGGAAAAGTTCAGTATGACTATTTGTCTGTGTTTCATTAAGAGCTCCATATAACAGTATTAACCAGCTCTTATGCATGCATCATAGTCATAATATTCAGCTTTGAGTCAACTAGTAGTAGTCTTCTTGGTGAAATGTGCATAAATTGATTGCAGAGATAAGTGTCATCCTGGAAACTATAGATAAGATGCTAACTGCATGTCTACTTTCAGAAACGTCTGAAAATACCAACACACACACACACACACACACACACACACACACACACACACACTGCTTATTCAAACAATC
>NW_018128243.1:272518-284231 GCF_001952655.1 Monopterus albus | reverse complement strand
AGACTGGCAGTTTGTGCGGGCTTCACCTGCTTTCATTTGGGCTTGTTAACAGCCCTTCTGCAACCCCCTACAGTATATGCAGGGTGGGTGTTGTTAGGTCCACTGGTTGGATTTACCGACCTTGGAGCTACTTGAAAGGGAGTGATGTTTCCACTATTCGGTGGGACTTAAGGGTAAGTTTAAAAATACGCACACTAAATGTCTGCTAATGCCTTGTTTCTGTAACATTAAAAAGAATTGTTGTAAGGCTGGAGAAGTTACTGTATTATGCCAGTTAAAATATAGGGTTTCTCAGTTACCCGCTTTGTTTAGAGTGTTACACATCTCTTTTCATAGGTACATATACCGTTGTTTACCTAACTATGGAGGAGAAATTCCTTAATTAATGCTGTTGTGGTTCATTGTGCTGTTCACTTGCAACACAACACCGGCAACAGGAGTCGTGCACATTCATGAACTATCCTCTCGTTTTTAGAAAATAGCTCTCTGGTTTTATTGTTATGAAATAATTGCAGACTATTTGAAGTTATGAGGGGTGCAAAGCTAATCTAGAGGTGACCAAGATTAAACATCAAATGGTTGAAAAGCAGCCATGGGGACTTTAACAACAATGTTTTTAATTAATTATTTTTCTTGATGTATTTCTGATGCATTTCTTTCTCTAACATCAGTCATTGTCTGGGTGAGATGAAAAGTAAACTTGAATTACCCTGAACTGATCTGAACAATTATAAACCACTGTGTTTGCATTCTGTGTGTGTGTGTGTGTGTGTGTGTGTGTGTGTGTGTGTGATGTGAGGGAAGAGAAACAAAAATACAGAGAAACCAAACTATAAAGCTGTAATAAATGACTAAGTGATTCATATGTTTTTGAATCTGCCACCACTGGTAGGGGTTAGGTTAGTTTAAGGCACAAAAGCTACTTGATTGAGGTTAGAGAAAGATTTTTATCATGGTCAACAGTGCAAACAAAAATTTCCCATCTCAAAGTCACATGCTATTGTATGCTGACTTCTTCCTTCCCCAAAACAATCTCCCAGACAGGGTTTGTGGCAGGATAGTATGCCACTCTTCTTCTTTGGTTTTGACAGACAGAAGACATAATTTGCATATCAGAAAATTCTGGAATTTATCTAGACTGCAGAGCTGTAATTTTGCTTGTGAGGACAGTCTGGGAGAAACAGGTAGGAAGCAAGGGAAGAGACACAGGAAGTAAAGGGAGTGAGGAGAGAGGTAGCGACAGAGGCAAGGATGGAAGGGAAACTCAATGCCTGAAGCAGATGGGGAATAAAACAATGGGGGAGCTGTGACATGATGGGATTCCCCTACATTCCCCTGTTCAGCTGAGCTAGATGCCAGCAGGGACAGCAGCCTGCTAGTCATGTACAGAAATTAGAAGCAAGGGGAACACATGTTTGTGTCAGTTCATTGTCACAGTGAGTCAGTCAAATAAAATAAAATCTACGGCAAAAAGAAAATTAGCACAACCTTTTCGCTGGTTTAACGATGCAGAAGAGGCTCTTTTCTTCTGTGGTTCTGAATGGATGAATGAACACCTAACTGCTGATGTGATGAGTGACTGCAGTTAGGAATACATTATGTAACTAGTTGCGCAGTGTAGAGTAATCTGACCTTACACTGCAGAATCAAATGTTTTCAAACACACTTGCACGCACATTCAGGCATGTTTTCTCCTTACTATCACTGTAGGAATGGGATCGCAGAGTTAACGGGGGCTAAGTTTACATGGCAATGGTCCAATGAAAACAGAAAGACTATGTAGTGGGCCTGCCAGGCCAGTAGTTGGCAGTGTCATATTGTAAGGAAACATGCATGAGCCCAAAAATTTTATTAAACAGAGCCGCGGTTCAGTCAAACCATTACAAAAATTCAAGGAGAAAATGACGAACACATACTAAATCCAATTGTTGCACTGACAATGAAATAGGATTATCACCCTAGACTATAAAACAAGTAAGATGGAGGAAAATGTTGACTGGGAGTCATACCAATCAAAATATTTGGATATTTTGGAGGTGTATTTAGAGCAGTAAGCGGAACTGTAGAAGGGAAGGAATTTAGCCATGACAAAGGCTCTATTTTCAAAGAAGTGTTGTTAAATTGAGTAGAGTGAGCAGCACAAACAAAGCTCTGTATTCCGCCATTGTCATTGTTGTTGTTCATCTGGTCCCACGTGCATTGCTATTTACACAAACCCTAACCGGCATGCGCAAGAGGCCACCTTTGTTAGGGGAAACACAAATTCATGTTTACACAGTGACAGAGATGGTGGCATTATCAAACCTTTCCACTGTGGAACCCGATTTCTTTTGTAAAACTTTTGTATTTTCATACCCCTGAAATGCAGTTGCCATGTAAACGAACAACCAAAATGACATAAAACTTCATCATTATTGGGTGAAACTGTATCAGTGTAAAGGGCACCTGATAGCTCTGCCACTGTCCTTTGTCTGTCTGCTTTCAAATCTGATCGTCTCCCTTCTTTTTTATGTAGCCTCAGGTGTCTGTTGGCCAGTAGATCTGGCTGTGCTGTGTGCACCCCTAGTCTTCAGTTTAATTGCTTTTAAATCTATCTCTTCATTTCTGATTCTGATCTTTTCCATTTCACTGAGCTTCCAAATGTCTAAATAATGGTGGAGCAGGTTTCAACCAGTTTCTTTCCTTCTTTCTTTCTTTTTTAATAGTTTATTTCTAAGTATCCTGTATAGGTATGTAATAGTTTTGCATCAATAGAGAAAGAGCTGTGTGGGAGACATAACCCCTTTAATACATAGTGCCCAAAGTATAGAGGTTCAGAGGTAATTAAACAGATACACATGAAACCACACAAAACCACCATCTTTAATATTTTATGGCAAATCTTTTGCAGTCTGCCTGCCTGAAGTCTTCAACCCGCAGACAGGGGCATGCAGCACCTGTTCTGTAATAAATAATTCATTCTGTTTTTTCATCGAGCTCTTGTGGTTTGATGAGATGAGATTTACTTTATTAATCCAAAGAGAGAAATTATTGAGTAACAGCAGCATCAGGAAACACCACTGCAGCCAACAGGGAACTGCAGTGTAGTAATCTCAAACTATACAATACAACACAATACTCCACAAAGCAGTACAATAGTCACAATATGACAATACACGTGTACAATTGAAAAGTAGAAATCAAATTAAGATACAGGATGAGGGATGAAGGGTAGAGATTACTGTGCATAATAAAAATATCCAGTATGCTATAATATGCAATACACAGACGGTTTGCAGCATACAAAATGTACACAGCAGTGCAAGTGATTAAGCATGACACAAAAGGTGCAGTGCAAGAAGGACCAAGGTTGTACATTACCATAGAGGGACAAACCGCCGCTCTGCTGACACAGTGTGTCCAGTACTCATCGGTGAACTACTGTTAAGTCTAATCGCAGTGGGAAGGAATGTTCTCCTCTACCATTCCTTGCATCTGACCAGTGTACAGTGTGGGGTTGTGCAGCATTACCCCTAATGGTTACTATTTTGTGAGCAGTCCTTCTCAGCTTCTGGTTTTCTTCGTGTTGCTTATATCACTGTGGAATGAAGCAGGAGCAACCTGCTAATGATTAAAACATTCCTGTGTGGTTCCTTGAATACTCCAAATCAAGTGTAGTAGAAGTAGTACAGTAGTAGAAGATGACCCGTTAGTAGAGAACAGACTGGGAGATACTAGGAGATACCAATAAATAAATAAATAAATAAGAATATGAGACTATCAGGAGGTAATTATTAGTTCACAAGTATCTGTGAAACAGAGTAATAAGCATTTTCCTCATAAGTCCCTGCTGATGATTTTTTTGTTATGAGTCCCATTTTATTTATCATTTATTATTTATTCATTTGCAGATGCATTTTAGATGACAAAACACTGCACAGTGGTTTGTCCGTCTGCATCAGTTCTGCGTTGAAACATGAGCTATGCCTATTCAGCCTCCCTCCATCACCATGTGATCATTTCTGTATTGTGAATGATGAGTTTACCCCGGGCACAGGATCAACATAATTATGTTTGTTTGCCTTGTCTTCACTAGTTTTTCCTCTCTCTGACTGTATCTGTTTTTAGATTTCTCATCTTTTCTCTGCTTCCCTCTCTCCGCACACCTCTCTCTCTGTCTTTCACTTCTCTACCCTGTTTCTGTCACTCCATGTGATTTTTCTGCTCTATCAATCCTTATTTGCTTCCTTTGTGTTTCTCTCATTATTCCTCTCTTCCATCCAGCCTGTAGTCAGGTCTCCTATACCTCATCTCTGTCTCTCTGAGAGTTTAACCTACTTACGGCACAGCTGTCTGATGAATAATGGAGGAGAGACAGTTACTATCGGCATCTCCATCAGCAGGATTCTGCTTTGATCTCGGCTCCTCTCCTCTTCCCTCCTGCCTTTCCTTGCAGCTTCTCTCTTCTCCTCACCTCCTTTCATGTTTCTCTCCTCTGTTATACTTTCTCTTGAGAGGTTGAACAAAAAGAATAAGACTAAATTGATCACTAAAACCTCTTATGATACCATATTCTAATATTTGGCATTTCAAAAAAAACCCCACATATATTACATGTTACTGTACATTTTGCTTCTGGAGCTAGACAAAAATTTATTTCACAGTCAACCAAGCCTATTTAATTTGAAAACCTTTTCATTGTCACCCTTTGATGTAGAACATATGCATCCAGTAGTAAAAACTGGTCCTACACCACAGGCTCTTGCAGCAGGGCCACCAAAATACCTGAAACAATATGGCTGGTTAGTTTTCTTAATGCTGGCCCCTGTCAGTACTTTCTGACATTCTCACCCTGCCTGTTGCTTTGGATCTTTTCATCGCTGACAGAAATACTGTAGGTTGTACCTAATTTAAACAGTGGCTTTTGGGGCCCTTGATGGTAATGTCTCCAATAAGACACAATGTTTTGAAATCTAATTCAGTATTTTTAAAGTGACAATTGCTTAAATACAAACTGAATTTAGAATTTGAAACTATAATAATATTGCCCTTTTGTTTTTCTTAAAGAAACTACTCATGGCCATATTTGTGGAAAAGTGTCTGAGCATCTGGCCTCTGGAGTGGGAATATCGCATGGAAACGGTTGACTGACATTTGAGTGCCAGATATTAGAAGAGGTATAGTTCACTCTGAAATCCAAACTGATACATACTTTTGGGTTGTGTTATATCAACACCCGCTGAGTCACCTGCAGCCTCCACATACTGTATGCTGTACTTTGTCCTGTATTACAGAAAGAACAGGTTACGGAGACCAACAGCAGCAGGTGGTCCTGTAACCTCAGCACTGGATATGTCACCTGGTGATTCACATCATGATAAAGAGTGAAGTACTGAGTCAGTGAGAAGCATACAGAGTGCTGAAATCACAGATGGGACTGAGGTGGTCTTGTTGTACTACCTGTGAGTCCAGTGGAGTTGAAGGGATATTACTATTTTTAGTGGCTGCCCACACAGACACTTCATCTATCAAACTACCAGTACTCTCAGCTGGAAACAAAAATTCATGCCTCCTGGGCAGCACCAATGCAGGAGGCAGTGTCTCTGCAGAAAAATCAATAAATCTTACATTTCTTCTTTTTCACTATTAGAATTTTGATCAAAGTGTCAAAAGAAACACCAAAGCTATTTATTCTTCTTTTCTTTTTTTTTAGCAAATGTCATATTATAGTAATTTTTCTTTAAAAATGTTGGTCTGTTGGGACCAGACATTAACAGAAAGTCTTGTTTGTTGCTAATGTGGCAGTGACAATGACATTTCTTCACTGGTTTCAGTGAATAGTATTTCTGCAAAAACATCTGTCATTGTTTACTTGTATATATATATATATGTATGTATGTAGTATAGCAAAGAAAGATGAGACTCCAGATTGAAGATGATGTTGCAGTGTGTGCGCACGTGTGCGTATGTGCGTGCATGAGAGAGAGAGAAAGCAGGCATGTCAAGCCAGTCAGACGACTGCTGAGCTCAGTGATTCTCAGTGAACTTTGTGGTTGGGCTGTAGATATAAGCCAGTATGTTTGTCATCATTCTATGTGTGTGTGTGTGTGTGTGTGTGTGTGTGTGTGCTTGTATGATTACACACTGAGAACCAGTTTGATAACACAAAGAAGGGTGTTATGTGTAGACTTTGCTAGAGCAGGAGATGACATGCCTGCGATATTAAGCTACACAGGCCTGCAGAGGAGACAACATCCAAACATCCCCTGATAGCATGAGTGCATCATGTGACCTTGTGTCTTAAAGAAACTGATTAATTAAAAGTTTAAATAATGAAAATGAAATGAGCCTAGGACAATCCAGCTATACCAGCACCTCTTTGAAGCTATACGTGGGGGGAGCTTTTAAATGTTAACATCAACACCCTAACATGCTTTTCATGATCATGTTAACATTGTGATGTTAAGCAGCTTTAATGTTTACCATGTTGATGTTAGGTTCATGTTTGATTGCATGCAAAAATACAAATGTTTGCACAAAGTAAAGTGCAAGCTAATGGGAATGTCATTAGTATTAATGTACTGAACAAATTTAAATTTGGACATTATGACTGTGATAAGTAAAAAGTCAGGATCATCAAAGTGATTACACTTCATCCTTATCTCTTGGCAGAGGCACCCACACTGACCTCTCCTAAATCATAAAACACCTTCTAATTATGTCATGTGTGACCTCTTTCTGTTAACTGCACGTTATCCTAGTTACTGCAGATTGATATGTACATCAAAGTACATCTTTTAATGTGACTCAGCAACATTACCAATGACATCATACACAGACTACGCACAACCAGAGTGCACTGTAAGTATGTGACATGGAGTTCTGCAGAAACATCACTACTGCTATTCTACGTGAGCTGCCTACAACAACTTGCAGAATCTGGGGAGTTGGTTAGACACCTGTATTCATCAGACAACAATAGCAGCACTCTGGTCCTTCTGCTGTAGAGCTGCCCACGACTGCAAGGGTTCTAATCAAATATCCACAGCTGCATCCAAATTATCGCTGGTCAGAATATCCTTTTCATCCCCAGCTTATTTATATTAGGCAGATAATTTATGAGCTGCTCTAGCAGGCTGGGTCCAGACTGTCCTTTTGTTTGGATGGATATTTTCTGTCATAACAGACACTTTATGTTTTTGTTTTCAGCATTATTGAAAATTCTTGTCCTACCACTGAAAACTGCCTGCCTAGCATCATCTGTACATAGTGTAGACCTCCTGTAGTCTACTGTATGGACAAACTTTGGGTTAACTAATAATACATCACTGCTTTCTGCCATTAAAAGTTAAGTCAAAATATTGCAAATAATGGGGGAAGCCATCTTGTTTTTGTGATACATTTTGCAACTAGATGCGACCAAAGCTGGAGCTGCCAGTCAAAGCTGTAAAATTGTTTGAAATACAACCCTATTTATATCATCAGGTAACTTATTAAAAGAAGCTGATTACCACTTCTCTGCAAATCAGTGTGATCATATCTACCTGACATGACAGTTTGCTCCACCCATTAACATGAAAGGGGCGGGGCTTATGACCCACTGCAACCAGCCACCAGGGGTTGATGGACTCCTGGTGGCTTCACTGCTGGAGCTGACAGGTGCCAATCTTTATATACAGTCTATGGCACAAACAAAACAAATTAACTGTAATTTTCATATAGTTCACTTTTTGTATAGTTACCCAGACAAGTATGACAGAATAAAACTAAGTTAATCATAATATGTAACAGTTTACTGTGTGCCCATAAAATGAAAGATTCTATTTTAATATATTAGAATTTTGTAGGTCTAGTGCAAACAGTAAAGTAATTGAGCAAAAGGCAAAACGTGTTGCAAGGGTCCCCATCTTACCTTAATCATGACAATATAACTACTAGTAGTAATGGCAGACAAAGAAATAGCAGCAATTAAGTTGTACACAATAGCAGTGAGTAGATTTTGACAGAGGTAGAAAGAATAGGTCACACAGGGCAAGTAGGTGGAGCTCGCGAGCGCGGTGTCGCTCATCAAACCGGATTCTATGTGTGTGTGTGTGTAGAGAGCGCGCGAGAGAGAGAGAGAGAGAGAGAAAGAGGGCGAGGGTAAGAGAGAGAGAGAGAGAGAGCGAGAAAGCGCGCGAGCGAGCTAGAGAGCTAGAGAGAGAGCGCGAGGCCGTCGGGTACGGAGCGGAGGTTACCACAGGGCAGATGTGCAGTGTGCTGCTTGTACCACTGCTGGACCTCAACCATTAGCAACAAGAGGAGGCACTCAAACCCAAACACCTCTTCGACCCGCCTCACCGCCGCTTGCCAGTTTCACCTATGGGTATTCTCCTTCTTGGACATACTGCACAGCAGCAAGTTCAAAGTCGTACGTGACTGCATTCATGAGTCAGGGCTATGTTTATTCTGTCGTGAACGCTCGGACCCCATGAACCGGAGCAGCGTGCTTCTACCGACTGGACCTTTGTTTTACTTTTTGTCGGTGGCTACATTAATTTACAGCATGCACCGATTTAATGCAAAACAGCTCTGATTGTAACATACAGACTGTCTGCGAAATAAGACTGTGACCGGCTACGAGGATTAGTAAGCGACATGACAATTAGATAAAACGCTGGAGCTGCTATAAAAGCACAGCGAAAAACTCGCTTACGATAACGACACAGGACTGCGAGCCGTGGGTGCATTGAGGTCATCATGAGCTCGAAGGTAACACACACCGCATGTATAGTAAGCTAGTTTAATGTTACTGGGTGTCTTGTCCTCTTTTTAATCTTTCGTGCTACAAAGTAACGAGGGACGAAACGCCGCCAGCATAAAAGTGAAGCCGGTGTTACTTTTAACATTTGAACTCTTAAGAAACAGAGGGCGAGGAAGACAGTTATACGGTTTCGTACAATTTGTCGCCAAAATATTTCCGGTCGTGTAAAAACACGGCAAAGTTTAACTGTAAACTGCCTATGTTCTTTCTCCAGGGGCTGAAAAGTTACTGGGATCGGTCATATCTCCTCCCTCCCGTAAGTGTGTCATGAAGATGTGATGAGCTCTTCCCTCGCTCCCTTCCTCTTTCTCTTCGCCGTCCAGCGCCTTGATCTTTTCTTCTCTGGTTGGTATTAAAGAGGTCAGACGCGACTCCCGGCTCTCCGGATGTATGAAAGCGTGGATGTTGTGGGTTTGAGCCCCAGCCCCAGCAGCCCCAGCCCCGGCTTTTTTCTGAGCATGGACTACTACCACAGACCCCCGGGGCTCTGGCCGGAGAAGGGACTCCTGTCCGGTGTAGGAGGACTCCAGCGTCCGTTCGGAGCGTCCCTGTTGACCGGCAGGCACTGGAGCGGATCCAGCCACTGTGAGTGCCACTGAGAAAGGATTTGCCATTTTGGACTTGTAAACAAAATAACTGCAGGGCAAGCTACAGTTAGTCAGTGTGGATAATTTTGATTAGTTGAAAACTGACAAGGGGTGCAGACTTAAGCCTTAGTAGGCTGTCTGTTGTCAGCTTTTGGGGGGGGCGGATGAATGCATGAGTTGGTGCCAAGTGGGACACATGCCAGCCCCTTGTTCTAGTATCAGGTGCCCCACAACCTTTTTTTGGTTTCCTGTTAACTAGATGGGAAATGATCACACCCTGTAGTGTTATTCACTTTTACTTTTCTTAGCGTGGTTCCTTTCATACACACTGAGTATATCATACTGTTACTTACAGTATTTATGAACTATGGTACTGTTGGTATAGACACTATTTAAATCCTGTGGGTATTTTATTTACATGGAAAATAAACTGTTTGCCTTTCCATACATAATGACCCACTGCTCTGTCAGAGGGTTTGGGTGAAATATCAGTTTGTCAGGAAAGGCTTTAACCAAATCACTAGAGCAAACAGCTACAAGGGTGGATATTAGTTTTCATGCCAGTTGGATTTATCCTGCGCTGTATCTAAGAACGTTGTTAGTTTCAGCTTGTAACTTCTGTTTCTCTTTGCTGTTTATATGTGTTTGGCATATGTTCACAGTTTGTCCCATGTTGCTCGCTGTCCATAACCAGACCACTTTCGCTTTAATGTGACCAGTGCTCCCATTTGGCTTTTGAGATGACCCACATGTTTCAGAAACATTACCTTATGATGAGAATTACAGTTCTTTTGCATCAGGTCATTAATTGTGTTTTTTTGCGAACTTGGGTTTGGCTCATGTTTTGAATGAAGCAAGTCAAGTGACCTCAGTGTGTCAGTAGCTGCCTGTGCTCATTTACCAAATCTAGCCCATCCTGAGTTTGGTGCTTCTCCCTGGGTTGGAATAAAATCAGAGCATTTACAAGCCTTAGCTACACTAGCTTGAAGGGTTAAGAGCTGAAATATTTAGTCGATTATTGAATTAGTAGACTGAAAGTATGTTAATTTACAACTAGTATGATAATGGATTATTTGGCCTAACTACATTTTCAAGCAATGTTTTGAACATAACCTCATTTTCAGCATCTCAGTCTGTTGGAATTTGTTTCTTGTCTGATGATGGTGATGACTATCTTTGGGGTTCAGACTGTTTGTCTGACAAATCAAGACATTTGAAGACATCATCCAGTAGGGCTGTGATGACATCTCATGATATTAAAATGTGAAAGTATTTCCCATTGAGGCAAAAGCTGTCTTGTGCTATCAGTACATAACAGAATCAGAGCAGCAGCCAGTATGAGTTTTGGTTAGCCATGCTGCTAACATAGCCTACTCTACCTTAGCTCCAATTGTACCACCAGTGTGACAGCACTGATAGATAAAAACACCGTTTAAGATGCAGTACTATCGAAAGTGCATGGCGTGTCGTAATGGTGCATTAACTGTGGCCCAAATTTGACAGTGAATAGCAAGGTAAACAAAAGTGTCTTCTTCCCATGAGCGTCCGTGTCCTAATCGTCCCCCATACGTGATTGGGCAACACAGTGCCTTTCCTAGATTATGTCACCATCCGGTAGGGTGGAAGCAGCATAGGTCACACACAGCTTCAGTTAGAAGTTAGAAGCTCATGCATAGTTGATGCACAGTTAGAAGGTCTGAAGAGACTCCTGTGAAATCCTACAGGAGAGAAGCCAGTCAGTTGAGTTTGTGGCAAAACCTTTTACAGTGCTGCATGTTGTTGTCTTTTACTGCACATGATAATTCCTACTCAGAAGTAGAACTGAAGTGACATTCAGTACAAGATATTTCAAAATGCACCTGCATTGTTTTGCATTTTGTGACTTTCATTTGAATAAACAGCTAATTTTCCAGTCATATTTCATTAATGAAGATTTCTTAAAAAAGTGTTAAAATATCATATCATCTCATCTCATTCTCATGAGCCCAGTATCATGTATCGTCTCATGAGCTAAGTGGTGTGATAGTAATATACTATCTCTGAATTTGGATAAAACTAAATTTATGGTATTTGGGAATTGTAGACTAGATAATAAACTTCAATTGAAAACTGGGGGAGCTAATATAGAACGAGTATATGAAATTAAATTTCTAGGTGTCATAGTTGATGATAAATTCTCCTGGAAATCTCATATCAGATATGTTCAGCACAAAATAGCAAAAAATATATCGATATTGGCAAGGGTTAGATATATTTTGGACGGGAAAGCACTACGCATTTTGTATTCTTCATTGATTTTACCATACTTAGAGTATGGCGTTGAAAACTGGGGAAATACATACAA
>NW_018128243.1:251617-272256 GCF_001952655.1 Monopterus albus | reverse complement strand
TATAAAGGTATGTGTCAATCAAGATATATGCAAGAACAGGCTCAGTGATTAATTAGATGGAACATTGTGGGTGTGGTGTACATTTTGTAACCATTCTTTAGTATATTACTTGTGTGATGTAAGAATGTTAACACTGTTATATTCCTTTTTTAGTATAATATGTGTGTGGGTAGAAGTGAATCATTTACTGCTTGCAAACCAATGATGGTAAGATGATGTCATGGGGTAGGACTGGATAAGTCTGACTTCTTCCTACTCCATTCAAGCATGTACTAGGTATAAGCAAATTGATATTGGATTAGCATTTGTTGGATATGTGTAAAATTATGTGTGTTGATATATGAACTGTCTTTACATGCTTGAAAGAATAAATCAAATCAAGAATAAATCAAATCAAGTGTATTGTCACACCCCTATCATCCAGGGCTTTAGCACATTTGGATTTGCGCCATTAATTATCATCCTTGATTGGTAATTAAAATGTTACTGTAAGTAGTTGTAAACTTAGAAGGGTGTAACAGAATCTGTGTAACATGTCCTTGGTGGGTTATTGTATGCAATATTTAGTAAATTAAGGCTAATTACAAAAAACTAAATTATTAGTAATCAGTGATATTTAAAGCCCATTTTGTAGATTTATAGATGATCATGTCGCCTGTCACATGATCATAATCGCATAAGTTAGATGAGACAATAATGGCGAAAATTTGTGCAGTACTTGTGGTGTTTTCAATCCATTTATCTAAATTTATCAGTTTTAATATCCTGTACATAGGGGCTTTAAAGTGAGACTTTGTAATTTTTGCTGAGTGACTAGCAACAGGTGAAGGGTCTTCCCTTGGCAGGGGTGACAGATCAAGCCACAGCACCAGATAATGAGTTACCCAGCATGTGAATGTGTTCTACTAACGTTACGATCCACATCTTCTTCACACACCATGGTAAATACAATCTAGTGGCTGCTAGCATGTAGCTTTGCTCTGTTGATGACTAGCTTGGTTATGAACACAGTGTGGGGGCGGGTAGCCTGTAATTAGCTCTGTTGATTATGAGCCTGGTACGTATCTTACATTGTAAGATCTAGACCTTACTGTGTAAAACACCTTAAGATGTTGTTGTGAATTGGTGCTATACAAATAAAATTGAATTGAATTAATGAGCAACCATACCACTGACTCACATGAACAGCAATGACAGAAAATAACCACATCAAGCTGCCACTTCACCACAGTAACCAGAGTTACAAATAATCTCTGAGGAAGGCGCTCTAACATGCACGTGATTTTCCATCACAGCTCTTTGCTGGATGGCATCATCATGTGATGCAGAAAAACTTAAAACAGATTCAGCTTTTTTCTGTTTGAAGCTGCATCATTTTGGCAGAGCCCCCTGTGGCGCTCGTCCCTGCTGTGTAACACACTTTTCCCCATTCAAATGACTGAGCAGGTCTGTGTTTTTTCATGCAGTGAAAGTGTTTCTCAGGCAGTACCCAGAAAATGGTCGTCCCTGACAATTTTGGAAAGTAGGATTTAGCAGCAAAAACAGAGAAATGGTGTGTTGGTATGTTATTTTTATTGCTTGGGAATTTAACTTTGTTTCTGTTTGTGTTTTTATGGGAACAAGTTTCTTCTTCTTTTTATAAATTTAAATGTTACTATAATTTTGCTTTATATGGCATTTTAAAACCAGACAGGAGGCAGGAAAACATGACTACACCTGCTACTAGTATTAATACAGCACTAGCACTGATTATTCTAATAACTAGTTCTAAATGTAAAACATTTGATTATTGTAATCTTTTACATTTTGGTAACTATTTGGCAATGATAATTTCCTGGGTTTTGCACTCTAGCATGTTGGATACAGTATGGCTGTCAAAACACTATTTCCCAAATGATATTGGTGTATTTTACAATGTATTTTTTGAGAAATATAAACGCTTTTCTACAACACTGCTTTGCTAAATCTCCTAAAGTTAGCTAGCTACAATCATCAGCTGTAAACGTATGCAACTACCAACACATATCTGTGTTAAATAGTTACCATACACAAGCTGCATTTGCACTTATGTTACACAAAAATATCACCTAACAAAGTCAGTGGAAATTAGCTTTAGATGTCTTTTATTGCAGGAAAGAGATGAGACAGACTTACAGTAAAAGCTACTGCCTTCAGCTCCGTTCAATGAAGTCATTATCACTTTTATGCTTTATTAATCAGGGGTTCAGGAAAACCACTTACCAGGTATGTTTGCTGGTATGCTACATGCAAACTCATCAATTTCAGGCATTTTCAGTGGAGTACATTAACCCCCAAAATGTAAACTGGGCATTTTGACATTGTAGAAATAAATCACAATTATTGTGATGTTCATTGCTGCAACTTCAGCAGCATGTGCATCCCTACTGTTGTAAAAACAGCTTCTTTTCCCAGCCATGCACCTCTGCATCCCTCTTTTCCGCAGCTCTCCCATAAATACAGAGGACACACTTGAATGGATATTGACATATGATATAGAACAATCCCATGATGCTGTGGGAGGCACGCTGAGCCAGATTACAAGTGATAACCTTTCAGAGAGAGACTGTTGCATCAGAGCCAAAAGAAGCATTAAAAAATGTCTTAAGCAGAAATCAGATCAAATTAAATAATTCCATTATTGGAAGAAGATGAATGTTGGATCTGATTATGGCCAGGCGTATAATTAACACATAATTATTCCCTATTTAACAAACGCAGGATCATCTTACTGTGAGTTGAGAGTGCTGCTCCATGGCAGAGATAGTCAGACAGTAACCCAAGGGCCATGAGATGGTGATGTCAGTGGCCCTACTAAGAACCCCAAGAAGGACTTTGCTCTGCTGGAGAGAAACAGAGCGAGAGA
Organism: Monopterus albus; assembly: GCF_001952655.1. Classification (NCBI taxonomy): domain Eukaryota; kingdom Metazoa; phylum Chordata; class Actinopteri; order Synbranchiformes; family Synbranchidae; genus Monopterus; species Monopterus albus. The sequence goes on along the minus strand of NW_018128243.1, from coordinate 269,372 downwards.
CATATAGATGCAGGAGGGGAGTGTTTGTAAATTACAGCTGTAAAGACAGGATTGCCTTCACTCTGTGTATGTGAGTGTGTGCACGTGCACATGTGCGTGAGTTGAATGAACAGTGTCAAACTGGTTCAAAGGTCAAAGCCCACACATGGGCACTTTCAGCAGCTGCTTCAGCGATGTGTAAGCAGCGTTTGGGGAGAGTGGTTCACTCTGTGTATGTATTTGGGTGTGATCCAAAGCAGTGACTCATTGACAATGGGGAAGTTAGTCACCTCTTTATTTCTCCTCCTATCTGCTTCTCAGCTGCCCAGTCATCACTTCTGTGCACCGAATGACCTCTCTTTCTGTCTGTTGGAGACGCACACAGTGACGCACATGATACTGGACCAAGTCTGACCTGTGCATGCTATAAAGGAAGGAGGTGGATGGTTGCATGTCAGTACTTATCGCTATCTCTGTCATCTGTATGTGTGAATGGGATTACACTGCAATCAGATAAAAGGCTCAAAGTGTGGTAATGGCTGTTCATTCGTTCATTCACTCTACATAGTGGTGGGTGAAAAAAACTCAAGGAAAGCAAAAAGTCCAGCAACACTTGCAATGTTTTGAGCAATTTTAATAATGCCCAACACATTTGGGCATGAAGCCTTCATCAGGATCTGTTAAAGGCACACAACATAAAGTCCTATAAATAATACAAATATTAAAAGAAAATAACCAACCACATACAAGCTCATGCATGTCAGCCAATTAAAAGCATGCACATAAGTGAGTTGGGTACATGATCATGTGGCTATAGGCCAATCACAATCGAGGGTCAGATTGGCAGAGGACCACCAGGTGTGTTTAATGATTGACACAGGTGACACCACATCTGATTAACGTGTTAGAAAGAGGAGGTGGTAACTGAAGATAAATCAAACCACAGGTAAACATGACTGATTGCAGAGTATGAGTTCAGCCAATCATTTTTAACACATCGCTCCTGTGTTAAGTAGGATTCAAGATTTTTATTTGCCATTTATGCATAAACAGACAGTCTAGGCATATAGGAATTCTTGTGCAGCTCTCCTTTGGAGTCAGGTAAGGAGTTAAAAACCAGAAAGAACACTTAGTGTTAAAATAAAAAGGTTACATAAAGGTGACAAAGTATTAAAACACAATACACAAAAATAGGTTAGTATTTCCCACAGTGAATTCAAACATCGCACTTAGTAATTCACATGGTGGAGCTGGATATGTCATTATGCTTGGTGAGGTAGTGGCAGGGAAAAGCTGTTGTAAAGTCGTGTTCTGTGTGTGATGATACTGTCCACCCTGCTGTGCCTGAGGCTGTAGGTGCAGTTTTTGTGTTTGAGCAGGGAGTGAGCTGGGTGGCGTAGATCCCTGATTATGTTCTTCACCCTTTTATGACAGTGCTTTGTGTACAGTGTGTCCATAGCAGGCAGTTCAGTCCCAATTATCCTCTCTGCAGTCTTTATGACCCTTTAAAGAGCCTTCCTCTCTGCCTGTGTGGTGTTACCATACCAGTAGTGAGGATGCTCTCTACCAGTCCTCTATAAGCCTGGTGATCACTGGTGTTTAAAGATAAATGAAGCTTGTAGGCTGACAGCTCAAATGGATTTTTTTTTCTTTCAGCCGCTGCATGTATCTAAGTGCGCAATGTCAGAACCGCACATGTTTGTGGAGGAACAGTTTAAAATCACTTGGGTTCAATAAAGTTATTCATGTTCGCCTTGTCATGTTTAATTTAGTGGGAGCTTGTGCAAGTTGAAGGGCTCTGGAGGCCAAGATAACTGCACTGGTCCATGTCGTCTCTGTTCTGACCCACTGCTGCGTCCCTGTCCTCTCTCTCCTGGCCTGCTTACTGGTCTTTCTCTTTTTTCCCCTCTATCAACTGCCCTACATGCTGTCCTCTATGTTACACACTTAAGGTTATAGGTAGCCTACCAAACATTTACACATTAATATCCAAACATCCCTTCATGAAGTTAAAAGGTGACCAGTTCACATCTCTACTTTGCTCTCCAGGACAAATATAAAGACCGTCATTCTTATCTGATTCAAATGGGAGGCCATGCTTCTTCTAAGCCACCGGTGTCCTCTCTGGCTCAGATTTATTGTTATTTTCACATATGTTTGTTCTTGCATGCAAGGAATTATTGTTCCTTTTGACCATAATGCAACATTAGACAGACAACAACTTGAGTGTAAACAAGGCGCAGTGTATTTTCTCCTCAGGTAGCAAACTGTAGTTTAAACTGCACCACTGGAGAACAGCATTTGGACACAACCTCAGCATTGGTTCCTTGTTGATATAAGCACACACTCCAGCGCCGGCAGATATTCTGAGCTGGACAGTTCATCACATTTACTCTCCAGAAGGTTCTGGTGGATGTAGCTGAGTTTTGTTGCAGGAGAAGGCAGCCTTTATTTGAAACCAACAGCTAGAAGCGGTGCCATTTTGTTGGGCACATTGTCGCTTGCATCATGTCCTGCACAAAGCTGGAAGCAATAAGAAGAGATTAATAAACACACAGATGAAGCAGGAGTAAGAGACACTTGGAAATAGGAGGCCAAAATGGGGGAGAAGAACAGAGAGAAGTTATGAAGAGGTCGGACAGCGCTTTAGGGAACTGTTGGCTAGTGTGGCAGTGAGAGGAGAGCAAAGGCAAATAGAGGAGAGATGGAGGGATGGTATGATGACTGAGGAAGAGCTCTTTATTTTTCTCGCTTCCTCTCCCTTGCTATGTAAACAGAGCAGACCAGTAGAGGGGAGCTGAATCTCCTGCATGTTGGAATGTCTGGTATGACTACTAAATGTGGAGGGGGAGTGTGTGCGTTAGGTTAGAAGAAGCAGAGGGAGTAACGAAGGAGTCATGGATGGTCCTGCTGTCATGACCCTTAAAATGCATCACAGTTTGCCAGTTCTGTGAACAAGAGTAAAATGACCATATTGACACAGTGAGGCCAGATACAAAAATCAACTATAATGTAAACACTAGTGATTAATTTTACTGTCAATAAAGTCAGAGTTTCTGTCACTGAAGCCTTTTGTTTGGGAGTAGTTCTAGGAAGCACACAAGTCAAGCATAGTTTGACACCATTAAGTTCAGACCAAGACCAAAACCATCTGATCATAAACTGGATTTTCACCACACCAAGCCCAGACCTGATGAGCATTAACCTCTGTGTTTTGTTGACACTGGCTTTAATTACCACAGACCTCATGGATATATTATATGTAAACCAAGACTCTATCATTCTGTAATGAAGTGGCAAAGCTTACAAACAAGACTTTCCTTGAATGTGACATTACTTCTGTTTGGGGTTGAGGAGACCCCTTGAAGGTCTGACTCCCTCCTTATGAGCAAGATTTTCCAAAACACCAATAACAAAATTCAAAACAGACTGATTTTGGGGATTTGGGTGGACAAATGAAAATGTGTTATGTATTATATTTACTGCATTTTACAGCTGGGGTTTCTGAGACCACAAACGGATATAATGTGACATTTTCTATAAAGGACCTCAGAAATATTTCCTCAGCTCAAAGCCATTATATAAGAAGTACTTAGAAAAACCTGACTTTAATTCCCATCTGACCAAATATACATCTCCCTGTTTTTCCTCCTTCTGTTCCCTCCTGCAGCTATAGAAACTGAGAGCACAAGTTCAGGGGAGGATCTGCTCATCCCTAGCCCCCCCTCACCTCCTCCTCCACCTCGTATCTACAAGCCCTGCTTTGTGTGCCAGGACAAGTCTTCAGGCTACCACTATGGAGTCAGTGCCTGTGAGGGCTGCAAGGTGGGCAGCTAATCATATGCATTAGCTAAACACAACACACACAAACACTACAACACACTCATTCTGGGTAACTGGGCCACCCATGTACATGAACAGATGCAGACTACAGAGACTGCCATGTATTTGCATATGGTGTGTTTCCATCAGAAAGTTCCTGGTACTTTTTGTTCACAGGAGCTAAAGTCTAAGAACATTCCCTGGGGTAAAGGTGTCTCAAATACATTGTGATTTGGATTTACACAACAGGGGTGAAGCCCCAGAAAGACACAAAACAAAACATGACAGTCAGCAGCAGGGTTGTAAGAATGCTGCATGTAAAATGCTGCATGCTGTTTGATGAGTCAGCAGGCCTCTCCCTGATAGAAAGTGTTGGACCTTCAAAAAGTTCTGCCCCCCGACGAGGGACCTTTTTTGCAGGGTAGAGCTACAGACCAGACTGTGGCTCCTTCAGTGTAAACACAGGTAGAGGAATGAAGTTCTGCAGAAGGTTTCTGTTCTCTGGGGAAAGTTCCTTTGGTGGCACTGGGGCTATAATGTGTTAGTGAAGAGGTCACAACCTTTACACCTCCCCTAGGATCTATAAGCCTCTTTGCTTCATCTAATTCGAATGGACATGAAGTAACTTAATAACCCGCTGCACCTGTGGAATCACAAACTGGAGCTCCTGATCAGTAAAACACTTTCCTCCACCTACCAGAATCTCTCTTGTTCAGAGGTTGAATTAGCTACTTGATGTGTTTCACTGCTGCTGATAAGCTACTGCCTTACACCCAGTAACGTTCTGCTCTTTCATCTGACGTTAGCACTTCTTGGAAGGAACAGGTTATGAACCAAATGAATTTACAGTCCAGAGAATAATGCAAACAAACAGGTGGGATAAACTAGGAAAATGCAGCAGCACGCCATATGAAACAGTAGGATAAATTAACCTGAAACGCTGTGGATGCAGATGTAATATTAACGTTCTTTTCAGCCAGATATCTTAAGGACTGAGTCAGTTCCAGGATTAGTGTGAGCAGTCAGCCAATAAATCCTCTGTGTTCACTGCAGAGATCTCAGTGTTTGAATGTTATCTGACAATTAGCTTCACCTCTCAGGCTGAACCCAGTGAAGGAGATGTTAGTACAAATGTCCAACTTCTGCAGAACAGAGGGACAATGTGTCAATGAATAAACACTGTTTTCCATGAACCCCAGGGTAGACAGGAACAGCATGTGTAAACATGGTAATTGTACACAAAAAATATGAAGAAGGTATATAGTAAATATTAAAATGCAGAAAAGTGAAAAACTAGACTAAAATTTTAGTTTTTATTTATTAAAACTAACAAAATTCAACAGACTTCTAACATTTGACTAAAACTAATATGCATTTAAATCAAATTCCTATGACAAAATTAACAATGGTTTTGTGTGTTTCTGTGGTCATATGTGTGTTCTGTTGGACCATGCATGACCTGCTACCCATCAACTAAACCTGTTGATCTTAGCTCTCAAAGAATTTGACTGTAAAGTAACTTTAAGTAGAGAGCATGTTTTTCAGTATGTTGTATTTTGCATTTCATTCATTGGCTCACATTCTTTCTGTCAGGGCTTCTTTCGGAGGAGCATCCAGAAGAATATGATGTACACATGCCACAGAGACAAAGTCTGTGTCATAAACAAGGTGACGAGAAACCGGTGTCAGTCCTGTCGTTTGCAGAAATGCCTCGACGTTGGCATGTCCAAGGAGTGTGAGTACACCATGTACTGTAGACGCAGTTCCTCTCTCTCTCTGTGTATGGAGAGAGACATATATATGTTCTTTTATCATTTGCTTTGTTGTCAAAGTGGCACATTCTTTAAGCAGGGTAAGCAGTAGCTCTGTGCTCTCCTCAGCCAAGATAGTGATGTTTTTACCTAGATATGTTCTCCCTCTGGTGGCCATTCTCTGGTACTACATGCCCCTCACCGAACTGAACATTAACATAGAACTTTCAGTGTATTATCCAGTCTTCGGCATGATCAATCTCAGAGATTCTTTTTCAGATCTTAATGGGGTTGTCCAGCAGTTTCCATAATATTTGGGTATTTAGGAGAGCCAGTTGCTGTATAGTGATCAGTAATACGCAATTAAATGTGCCAAAGAATGGGTGAGAATTCATATGAAAGCTCAGTATGCGAGTTAAATGATGTTTACCCATTATGCGCCCCCAAAGATGAGGGGGGTCAGGCCATGCTGTCATATATCTTCAGAGCCCCACATTAAGCAACGCCATTTTCCAGACCTAACCTACCGTTAACACAAAGCGTTCCTGGAATTCTATCCTCACCCAAGCAAAAAGCAGATAAGTGGCTTGACACACGGCATCTGCATTGTATTTGTTCAGGTTAACCAGTGGCTGGCCAGCTGGCTTGTAATGGCAGTGACCGCTGCTCAGTTGTCCAACCACTGACACAGTTCTAACTCTATCCTATACAACAGGAATGGTCAAAATTGACACCCCATAAGCAGAAATACTGTATATTGCACTGTAGTCCCTGATTATGTGTGAAGCACTAAAATTAAATTGCTATGTTCTTTATTACTTAATTTTTTCCTTAGACTCTCTCTACCTGTTAAATAAATGTAATGCCTTTCAGTACTGAGTTTGTAAAATCAGGCTTTCAGTTATAAATGTATAGTCTTCAACCTCAAGCCAAGAGCACTTGGTTTCACCAAAGCCAGTCACATCCTCTGACTACATATTGTTACTAGGTGTGTTGCTGTTGAGCTACAGTTTCCTTGCTCCTGGAGTTCTGCCTAAAGAGTTCAGTTTTGGTCTCATTATACCAGAACGTCTTTTTCCTCATGTTCTCAGAGTCCTTTAAATTTTGTTTGGCAAATTTTAAGCAGCTGCCGCATGTCTTTAAAGTGGCTTTTGTGTAGTCCCTTGAGCAAACACTTGATGACAGTAGAGAAGAAAAACTCTTTAATGGAAAAATCTCCAACAGACCTCGGCTCTAGGTGGGCGGTCTTCTGCCTTGACTGGTTGGGGTGAGTGGATACAGGAGAGAGAGAAAAGAAAAGCATCAAGACACAACAAACAAACATCAGACTGCTCGTCAGAAACATTCAGCTCTAGATCCAGAGCTACCTGCAGAAACGTGCAGGGAGAGAGAGAGGACACACTAAGGGAGAGAGGAGGCACGAAGTTAATGACATGCAGTAGTGGCGTATAAATACATGAGAGTGAGGAGAGGAGAGAAACTCAGAGCATCATGGGAGGATCTCAGCAGCCTAGGCCTGTAGCAGCATAACTAAGGAAAGGCTCGGGGTCACCTGAGCCAGCCCTAACTATAAGCTTTGTCAAAAAGGAAGGTTTGAAGCCTAATCTTAACAGTAGAGAGGGTGTCTGCCTCCTAAACTGAGACTAGGAGCTGGTTCCACAGGAGAGGAGCTTGATAGCTAAAGGCTCTGCCTCCCCTAATACTTCTGTAAACTCTAGGACTGTCTCAAAGGGCAGCTCTTCCTAGCGTGACATCAGCTGCTCTACACTGAATGATTCTTCTGTTGTGTGGTGTTTACTATGTGTGCTACAGGTGCTGTTAAATAACACTATCCATTTCACTCCCTGGGGTTGGACCTGCCAGGGAACAAGCCAGATGTGACTGAGAAAGAAAAATTACACATGGACAAACAGAGATATTTGGTGCAGGCATAAAGACAGACACCTCTTTCGTCCCATTTGAGTTTGCAGGCCTGATTATACAACTGTTTTCCAAGGCTTTAGTAGTACTCCTCCTAACATTTTTTTAAAGTGTTGATTTTAAGCTTACGTAGCCTCCTGATACTTGATTTAAGATGTTAAATATTCGCTGCAAATTACTGCTTAAATGTCTGAGCTAAATCTTCCCATATTTTCTTGCACCATCAGTAGTGCGAAATGACAGGACAAAGAAGAAGAAGAAGGAGGAGAAGAGGCAGGAGGAGCCAGAGACCTACGTCCTCTCACCAGATACAGAGCAGATGATTGAACAAGTTCGCCGGGCTCACCAGGACACATTTCCATCCCTGTGTCAGCTGGGGAAATACACTACGGTACTCACACAGACACACAGTACTGTATTGTCTCATGACTTAACTCAGTGAATAAACCTAACCTTAAATGTCAGTGGTCATTGTTAGGTATGATTTAATGCAGATGAAAAAATTCTAAATACGTAAATGAAAGAACACAAAATGAATGTCCAAGTATAGCTAATGCTAAAGAGGTTTCTTTTGTCAGCTTTCTTGAAAAAAAAAACTCTCTTGGTCTCTTTGCATTCCTCCCGTGGCCCCAATCTGCAGAGCAACAGCTCCGAGCACCGCGTCTCGCTTGATGTCAGCCTCTGGGACAAGTTCATTGAACTGTCCACCAAATGCATCATTAAGACGGTGGAGTTTGCCAAGCAGCTGCCCGGCTTCACAACATTAACCATTGCTGATCAGATCACCCTCCTCAAAGCTGCCTGCCTTGACATACTGGTGAGCTCAACACTGCTGTCAGTCAATATTTAATACTTCCTAAAGGAGACAGATGCTTCCCTTGCATGAGAGAATGTACTGCTGTGAATAAAGTCTCCTTTACATGTCCCCTTCTCCAAGATTCTGAGGATCTGCACGCGCTACACTCCAGACCAGGACACCATGACCTTCTCTGACGGCTTGACTCTGAACCGCACCCAGATGCACAATGCTGGGTTTGGACCTCTCACAGACCTGGTGTTCTCATTCGCCAATCAGCTGCTCCCGCTGGAGATGGATGATGCAGAGACGGGATTGCTCAGTGCCATCTGCCTGCTCTGTGGAGGTACTGCATGTAGTTTCTCAGCAGTATGAAATTAAATAATTCACGTAGAGTTGCTTGTTAGTGCTGTTGTGGGGAAGATAATCACATAACCCACAATGTCCAACAATGTCTCCTGCCTTTCAACCCAGCATGTGTGTGTCCACCAAGTCTTTCTTTTACTCACTGTTATCGTGCTGAGTATTTTTGCTGGACCAGCATGCCTCTCTGAAACAGCAAATTCACCTTTGAATGTATATAAATTTAAAGGTTATAGTTGGCATTTTGCAGGTAGGTCTTAAAACAATGTTGATGTGTCCATATGTTGTCGCCTTTTCTGCTCTCCACACCAGCCCTGAAGCTTTTCATCTCAAGTACGGCCACACTGGGAGAAATGCAGCCCTCGTTCTGTACAAAAATACACTCCAAAGTTCAGAGAAAGATTGATGGAGTATATTTGAAACATATTTCCTTTTGTTGTTTCCCTGAATAGTAGTTCCTTGCCTTGCTGTGGTGGAGGGATACCTTCTAGTTGCTGTTATCAGAATTGGCTTTTTACTCACATAAATGTGTAATTTTAGTAACGTTATCTTACACCCAGGTATCTTTAGTTTGGTTCATTGATAAATAACAACACGTTATGTATTTATTTGCACTTAGCCCCTCGTCAGCTGTTGTCTGTTTGCCTGGTGATGGTACAGCTGTGCGGTTTCTCCCACAGCACCTCGCCTACTATGGAAATGGGCTCCACTTGCATGTAAATCTCAGCTTTGCAAGCAAATGTATTTCTGTTTATTTTGTCCTCGATTAGCCACAACTTGGTCCTTTCACAGTCTCTGAGGTAAAATCTGTAAAATGGTTTTGCACATTTTCAGAACATCATGGATAAATGTAGACATGCACTATGTTCTGCTGCGTACAAGGCGCAGATAGGGGCAGGAATAAAGAGGAGAAAAAGATGATCTCAGATGTCACACAAGCACAAATATAATCCATGCACAGATTCAGAGCAGGTTTTCCTGGTGTCCCCAAAATCAAACTGCAAATAATTTAGGTCCGAGCACAACTTAATACCAAACCTACATGCAACTACTAGAACATATTCTTCTGTCAAAGCCAGGCTAGGAACTACTATCCAGGGGCATAAAAGAGGGAACTTTGTGTTAGATAAACTATAACTTTGACAGATATCGACACAAACTAGCTTAGTGGAACAGCTTAAGCCTCACATGAACGTTGGTGTACATTTTTCCAAAGAAGGGCTGTGTGTTTTGCCATTTATTTTTCACAGTGTAGTCACATTCTTTGTAAACACTTTCAGGGTTGCTATGGAGAGCCAAAAAAAACGAAGACCTATTCTCACATACATATGGGCGTGTTAATATTGTAAAAAGGCTTGAAAAAAACTTGAAAAATCCCAAACCTGTGCTTTTAAATATGTAGGCTAATGTCAGGACCTTCTGTGCTAAGGGCTGTATGGTGTCCTGCTCTAAATATTTAGTGTTATAGTTTATAAATGACAAATACATCCTGTCTTATTGGCTGTGTATCATGTGTTTTTTGTCTGTGTGCGTGTATGTGCACACATGCAGACCGTCAGGATCTGGAGGAGTCAGACAAGGTGGACGTTCTTCAAGAGCCAATGCTAGAAGCCCTGAAGGTTTGACATTTATTGCTATAGAACACACACATTCATCCAGCAGACAAAGTTGAAGGGCGTCCACAACAGGAAGTGAAAGTGCCAGTGCTCTCAAGTATTACTGCTTAATAACACTATAGAGGAAATATTTGAACCATATATTGTAGCACACATTTATCCTTTCCACCATGTCTTTATGTGTGCACAGATCTATGTGAGGAGGAGGAGGCCAGATAAACCTTGTATGTTCCCCAAGATACTGATGAAGATTACCGACCTCAGAAGCATCAGTGTGAAGGGTGAGACACACGCATGTGCACAGATACCATAAAATCCTGAAATAGTTACAGCAAATCGACTGCAGAGAAAGGCCTTTCACTAAGAACAGGATTACATTAAAGACCTTTATTTATGGTTCATCTATATGTTTTATTAAGAAGCCTCACTGTTTTCTCATGTGTTAATGCTGTTTACTGTTAATGCAAACCTAACACTCTACATGATGTTGTGATAAACTCTGTATTAATGTACAGTCCACAGTGAGTTTTTCTAACAGAAATCCTATTTTCTTTTAATGATTTTTTAAAAATCACAAGCTACTTTATTATTATTTTTTTTTTATCACCTACCAGGGAAGGTTTTGAGTCAGTTGAAGGCTTTTAATGTGAAACATCTGTGCAGGAAGCGCTGCGTTTTATTGGTGATGGCTTAAAAGTGGTTGAAACAGCTGTATGGTCGAGGCAACCCAGATCTTAAATGTTCTCTCTCCACCTTTGTCTCTTACAGGAGCAGAGCGCGTGATCACACTGAAGATGGAGATACCTGGCTCCATGCCTCCTCTCATCCAGGAGATGCTGGAGAACTCTGAGGGACTGGAGGGCTATGGAGCAGGGGGAGGTAAAGGAGGAGGAAAAGGTAGTGGAGGAGGCAGAGTAGAGGACAAAACAGAGCTTGGGAGCTGTCAATCCAAACCCATCACTTAAACGAGTCCCCTCTCCTGGCCTTGCACATCTTCTTCTCCTTCCTTCTCCACCTGAACTTGTACACTCAGCAGCCCTGTTCCACACAGCGGCGATGCTTTGGTACTGCAAGAAAACCATCCACACAGCAGACACACAGCAGCAAGAACTACACTTAATAACAGGAAATCTGGAGGACAACTCTCTGGGTTACTGGTTACACTGGGAAGGAGACTTAAGATACAAGTGTTGCAGATAGGTGGTGAGAGACTGATTGAAAGCAGGTACACTATGCTGTGAGGACTGATTTGTGTTCAGACATGATGGAGTTAAACATATGCAAATATGTGATCCTCTAGTTTGTTTTGTTACCTTTTTAAAATGACTAACAGGTAAAATATTTGCCTACTGTGTGAACCCTCAGGATTAGGATTATCTAGATACTACATAGATGTGGACAGACCGAAGAAGAGGACTCCTCTTACACACTGACATCCTAATTAAAAAGTCGGGTAGAATGTGCAGAATCATGAAGTGTAATATATTGTATATATGTTAACAAAACTGAGAGAAGTTGTTGGACTGAGACAAACTGATACAAGAGATTATTTTCCTAAATGTACATTTGTATACAGTGCAGTGCCAGGACTTCTTATTTCATCTTCATGACCAACCTCCCCAAACTGCCCCCAGAATTCTGTCCTCTCTCTCCTCACAATAAAATAATAATACTTTCCTTAATTGAAATCAGAAATGTAAACAGGAATCAGAGACTTTCTGTATGTCACGTCTGCCTGTTGATGGACACTTTCAGCCAATGCAAACTGTGGTACTGGAGCTGGAGAGCTCTGCAGAGTTATAGCTCAATGAGGCCAATACTGAAATCTCGAACAGTGTGGACGGGTACTGCCAAACCATATCTGTAAATGTACAAATGTATTTAGTTTTTATAGTCTTCACCATTTAGTGTTAGTCTGTCCCTACTGTCAGACACCAGTTTTGTAACTCCAATTTTAGTGATGTCTTGGAAAGTATATCAATCCACAGAGTTCAACAGGATTGTATGATTTTCTTTGTATGCCCTGGACTATGTGTGTTCATTAGTAGAATGTGATTCACTGGAAAGTGCTGTATCTATTTCGATATTCATGTTATCTTATTTTTGTCTTATTGGATGGTCTCTTGGTTCTGGTAGCCATTGGGTAAATTCCCTTATTTGATCGTTCCTCGATCCTCACTCGGCTAGACAGTCATACCTGCTCTGAGCAGCGAGGAGCGAAGGAGTCATGGGCGAGGATACACGAGACCATCCTTCGTGGAAGTGTTGCCTCTTTATCAGAAATCAGTTGGTGATTAAATGCTTCAGATCAAGGACTGGAGAAAAGGTCATCTCATGTCTCTGGGTACATCCAAAGTCTTAATATTTCCCTCACTTGTCTTTTCCTGGAGTCTTAGTTCCACCCACATAAGATGTGAGGAGAGAAGACTCAAGAAAACACATTTATAGAGACAAGCCAAGCACCCTATAGCCCTCATCTGTGGGCGGAGCCAAGGGAGTGGCCCAGAATCTGATTGGCCACCCCTCCTAGAGTCAAAACGTGATGCTTGTCCATATTATTAAATGAAAAATGAAAAACGGTGACAAATTGTTGTCTTAAGTACAACTAACATTTTTCTGGTACTTTATAATTGACATTTGTCGATTATTTTATATTTGCATTCATTTCTCCAATTGTGTTGTGGAGTATTTGACATGATTCACCTCAGTGTGTGTGTGGGTGGAACACTGGGCAGCAGCAATGTCTCCGGCTGGAAGTAAATAAGGAGCACAGCCCAAGTTTGCTAAAGAGAACACCAATGTCTGTCTCATGTTTACACAAAATTTAATGATATATGGTTTATCATGGCATAAAACTAGAGGTTTAATAAATTTTTTTTCATGAATTTCAAATGTGCCACCCCTCTGAGTCTGCACCAGCCTGGCCACCACCTGCAAAATTTTCTAGATCTACCCCTGCTCTCATCCAACCTCAGTCATTACTCACTAGGACACAGTACACAGAAGCCGCTTTGAGTAAAAGGAAGCTCACTTAAAGTTTGTCAGACAGCATTTAAAGGACTCAGAGAGCATGAGGAAAAGGATTCTCTGATCTGATGAGACAAAAGCCAAATTTTCTGGGCAGACATCCAGGCACTGCTTATCACCTGCTAATACAACCTCTGTGGTGAAGCATGGCAGTGGCAGTGTCATGCTGTGGTAGGTTTCCCAGCAGCAGGGAGAGGGAGACTGGTCAGAACTGAGGGATGGATGAATGCAGCCAAATACAGAGAGTTCCTTGAAGGAAATCTGCTGTAGAGCACACACAGTCTTCCCATTCAGACCTACCAAGCACTGAACCTTTAAATGCGGCCGAATGAGCTTCTACATTGTACCGAATTAAGGGTCTGAAAACTTTTGCAATAGAGAAATTTCCATTTTTTGATATTTACTGCATTTTTAAACAATTCTTAAACCTGTTTTGCTTTTGTCACTCTGGGTTACTGAGTGTAATGTGGTTCTTATTTATGCAAATTTAAATAGATAATTTATCTTAGAAACTATAATGTGTATCAGTTGGCTGCACAAAATATAGACTATCACCTGACAGTGTTGTAGTTGTATTTGTCTTTATTTAACCTTACTCGTGTAAGGAGTGTGATCTGATTTGAGGGGTTTATTTTTCTACCTAACACTCCACAGTCTTTACAGCCTGGTCTCTGCTGTCGTTAGGTTGTTATTGGGTGTAGTTCGTCCTGTGACCAGTAGATGTCCTCCTGTATTTCATGGCCGCTTCATAATGACAGCTGGGGATTGTGTTGTTAGTAGCACACGTACACACGGCGCGCCCGCACGAGCACACGGAGGTTATTGACCACGCCCATCTCATGAATAATACATCACCTCCTGTCGAGCCGTAGAGACTCGTGCCACTGGAGGTCTTTAGACGTCAGCTTGTGCTCACCGGAGGAAGGAAAATAATGGTCATAATATCACTATCCATCTATCGATAAGGCAATATTAATATCCGGTAACGAATGGGGAATTGGAAGAGTGGGAATTCGCCTCACGCACAACGACCCCGTTGCTTTTCACAGGAATTTACGGAGCAGCACACACCAAGGGCTTGATATTAACCCGACCGTGACCGACCTATTATCTGCCGGTCTGACGTTATTCTTATCGCCGGTGATTTGAGGAACAACAAACACTCGAGGTAGGTTTATTGTATTCAACCTGAAATTGTGTGTCAGTACGCGTGTGCGCGAGCGAGGGAAGTAGACATAGGATATTGTAGTGAGGCTAGATGGTTCGTGTTGTGTGTGTGTGTGTGTGTGTGTGTGTGTGTGGAGGCTCACATCTACTGTCAGAGCCATAATGTCAAACAAATAATATAAAGGCTACAACAACAACAATAATAACGCTTTGGACTTTGAGACTTACTATTAAGATGGACAATATTATTATTATTGTTGTTGTCTTATATTCATGTTCCTGGTATTGGATGAGATCTTCTAATAATTTATAAGATAGTGAATTCACCAGCTCTGACTTTCCACAGAAATACTGTGGTGATAGCTACAACATCACTTTACCACAGAAGGCTGGAATAGATGATCTCTGTGTATGTATGTATATGTTATGTATATGTGTAGAGAAGAATTTTACTTTTACAGCCCACATTTCTGCCACTTTTTGGTCGCATATCATACTCCTGTCCTTGTACTTGTCTGGATGTGTGTTTGAGCCAGCTGGTGGTTAACAGCTGTTTTGGCAAGAAACAGAAATCCTTTGTGTGGAAATGATGGAATTATCTCTCCCAATACTTTGTCAGTCACTAATCTACACCATTCTACTGAGTGTGTGTACCTAGTCAACCTCTATCTATCTGGCTGGCTGTCTGTCTATCACTATGCATGAGATAGCAAAAATGAAGATATTTGTTGACTTTTTTTGCCAACTTTATTTAAAAAATGTAAAGTTTCATTAACTAAGATTTTACATCTTGTCTAATAAATCCAGTGAAAATGGAACAGGGTGTGGGGTCTCTCAGCTATACTCCCCCTTCATGGCACTCTGCAGCCTACTACACCACTGTTGTTGTTCCAGCTTCTCTACCTTGTGTTGTCAAAACACTGTCTGTAAATTAGCCCCGCCTGTCACACAATGAAGGGTATAAGAAGCATTTTTCGAACCATGTGTAGTCATTTCAAACAGCCAGCAACAAAAGACCTCTCGCTAGCTAAAAGTCTGAAACAGTAGTTGCCAGACAGAAGAGGTTGTGCTGTTTTGCGCAGAGAGGATTCCCTGGAAGAAGAGATCTTGTATCTCAATGGGACCTTCCTGGCTAAACAAAGGATAGGTTGATAAATAAATATGAAACTGAGTGGGACAAAGAAAAAGTAACTTTTGTTTGGCCTTTTGGGACAGAGAGTGTTAAAAGCAGCCAGTGTTCTTCCTTCTGGAGGCATTAGTGTCTAAAGCTAATGTATTTGTTTTGGCAACATGTGGTCATGATTTTACCTTTGTGTTGAATTAATATGATTTTAATTTGGGAGTAATTTGAGTTTTGCATTGCATTAGCAGTAACCAAAGTATAGTGTAGCGTTGAACTGGAGCCTGCATTTTGTACATTGTGTTCCAACCAGAATTCAATATTTTACATCGCCACTAGGAAACAGGACATGATGGCAGAGGCAAAGAGTGGTTAGGTGCAACTAGTGGGCTGCATCTCAAGTCTCTTATATGTTTGTCCCTTGATCCTCGATCCTCACTCATCCCAAAGGTTCTTTCAGTTGAAAAAAGATCGATGATGTCCCAGGGCTTTTTATATCAAGGATGATGCTGGAGCAGCCGTGACATGAGTGAGGATACATGAGACCATTCTTTGCAGAAATCTTTTATGGACCAACATGTCCCTTTATTGAAATCACTTGGTGATTGGATGCATCACATGAAGGAATGGAGGAAAGAACATCTGATGTCTCTCTAAATATGTTTCCTTGATTCCTTTCTCCCAGCACAACCTTTCCTCACAACTTACTATGACAGGACTAAGACACATGGAAAAGACACAAATGAGAGAAACACTGGTGCATATAAGAGACTTGGAATCTACCCAGTGTCATGGCTGAAAAGAAATTAGGTAGAGTAGTTTTAATAAATGATAAAGAGGGCGTAGGTGTGGGAGAGGGAGTGGTAGAGTGCATGTGCTGAAGTCCAGTAGAGGTTCTTATGATGGGAAAGACTGGTTATATACATTAACCTCAAATATATAAGGTTAATAGTATAGTAATCTTCACTAGGTGGGGAAAATTTACAGACCATTGTTTGACAAAACAGGATTGACGCTGGAATAGCGACAGAAGAGCTGCAGGTAGCAGTGTAATGGAGGGTGGTTAGGGTAGCTGAGAGACACCACGTCCTGTTGCTTTTTTACTTGATTTATCAGACACTATGTACAATCTTAGCTGATGCACCTTTAAATCATGGAACATGATGTGTCTTACACAGCTTATGGACAACAAGAATCACTCTAATAGTGTGTAGCATTAAATCTTTATATGGACTGTCATGCAGAGCTGGGATTAAGCAGCACTCAAAAATACAGGCGCACATTTTACGGGGAAGGAGTCTAGAAAACTTCCCATGAACTGTCAGACCAGATGTGTCCTCAGTACCATCGCAGTGAGTGGTGACCGACTCAGGAAAAGGTTGTATCTGCTTATGTAGCTAAGTGAATACATAAAATACATACTGTATGTAGCGAGACGTATTGAACTGCAGTTATACTGTAGCCCTCTGTCTTCTTCTGTCTGAGAGCTTTGATCAGAACGGAGAAACAGATTACTCTGACCAAGTTGTTTCTTTGTCTTGTGTTGTCTTCTGTCAGCCTCCGTCTGGTTTCTTTTCTTAGACAGTGGTGGTGCAGATGGGTGTAATCCCATGTTAATCTGCCCAACCCTGTAGTTCTCAGTCTGCATTAACACTGCTCTGATTAAAAGCCCCCACCATATCAGTCATTAGTTTAATTAGATCAGTCACACAGCATCACTAATGCGAATTAAAGGAATACAAATCTTGGTTAATTGTTATGATAATGTAATCTTTAAACATACATAAATATAACAAAGTAAGTAAAAGTTCATTTATATAGCACTTTGTAACCAGAGTTACAAACATACAGTATAGACCTTCGATAAAATCATTAATTCCAACAACAGACCCAACATTCAATAAAATCAGAAACACACAAATGTAAAACAGGTAGAAAAAACAAACAAGTGTCCTAGTCAGAGCCAGTGATAAATGCCTATTTAAATAAATATGTTTTCAAAAGTGAGCAAAAGGCAGTTGGGTTCGAAGCTGACCAAATCTCAAGCGGAAGGTTGTTCCACAAATGTGGAGCAGGCACTGCAAATACCTGGTCCCCGTGGTGTCTAATTCTGAGATCTGATAGATCTACTCGGTGAATAACAAAGAAATAAACAAAGGAGCCAAATTGTGCAAATGTTTTCATAACAAAACAA
>NW_018128243.1:248506-251583 GCF_001952655.1 Monopterus albus | reverse complement strand
TATGACAAGTAATGGAAAGCACTAGCATGCTCTGCCTGTGTGCGAGGACGGTTCATCATTCGGACTTATGTGGGAAGATACTCTCTTGGAAATGGGCAGCGCATGATTTAATGCCCCAGTATCATTTTCCATATGGTGAGCACGAGTGAGTGTGGACCACCTGACTGGCGTCCTTGATGATCTTTTGAGCTTTCCACTGGAATGGGTAATGTACCTATCATGGTGCTGTGTGTGCTCATAATTTCTGAGCTTGTCTTTCAGCAGTGTGCAGTCCTAAGCAGTAGAGTTGCCAAAGTGTTAGTATAATGCATCTTATCAGACAAACTGAGCATTAAAAGGTAACTGATATTTACTGCAATGACATTTGCTTTGTATTACCTTGTACAGGTGTTTATTTTTTACATTCCACTCTCAGTACTAACTAACACAAACTAGTATTATTGTATCAACTGGACTGTATAGAGGTAATATATTTACATTTACTAGCTTTTTGTTCCTTTGTTGAATTCTTTTGTTTAAAAAATGGTTCAGTAGTATTTTTGATTAAACTAGAACAGGAAATGGAGGTAAATAATTTTAACCTTTCAAACCAAACCCAGGGAGTAAAAGCTAGTAATAGTCCTTCAGTTATACTGTACTTTTCAGACTAACAAATGAATCTTAACCACTTTAATGTGGAGCATTAAGAATGGAGCAGCAGCCTGTCCTGTCAGTTTGTGCATTTATAATGTTAGCGTCATTAAGGTAGCATTAGCTGAGCAGCTGATGTCTTTTGTTGTCAGATGAGATTTACTGTGCCAGGTCTTTTACATTAAGTACACAACTACATAACATTCACCACTAATTATAATTTCTACCTAAATGATTACAATAATGAAAAAGTAATCTTAAGTACATTATTACAGATACAGGTTTGATCTGGTTTTATAAATATGAATTATTGAGTTTTTTTTATAGTTGAATTTGAACAAAATAGTGAACTGTACAAATATGTTTTGTACAGTTCAACCCTGTATGAAACAAATGGCTGTACTACATCATCCTGTTTTTGTAAAATTTCCTTGTTTTGATATTTCCATATCATTTTAATATTATCTTGTAGCAGACCTTGGGTTTACAGTGACTAGATTACTCTTGCTGGGCCCATTTGGCTTACCACAACAGTGGGGCAATATTAATGTGAAATACTTTCTCACAAAGTTCCATGTAGTTTGCTTTCCACACAGGAGATGTTTATGACCAGTGAAGTTACAGTTCCCACTTGCAGCCACTAGGGGTCACTAGTGTACGGTTGCCTCGTTAAGCTTTTGACTTCCTTCAGAGTGTAAAAGTGAAAAACATATACAGGGTGAAAGGTGAGCACATCAGTTGGCCCTTTGTTTGTTTATCTACAGGAACTTCTTTTTTTGAGGTTACACACACACACTTCCTGTATGCGGGCAGGCTGGGGGAGTCCTGAGAGATTACAGGAAGTAGGGATTGGCTTCTCAGGGGAGAACAGATAAGAGTCTGGCAGAGCGTGTGTGTGTGTGTGTGTGAGGCAAGACCATCTGCATTTTTTGCTAATAACAAACACATATGCAGGCACACAACCAAGTCTAGTTAAACAATCTGCTCCTGTACATTTGCTCTGGGTTTAGTTTGTGTGTGTATACACAGTAGGTGTGTTTCTGAACTTATTTGAATAAGCTGTGTGTGATACTGGGCATTTCTTCAGCTTGTAACAGGCAGAAGGTCTTTGGTTGATTAAAAAGGGGAAATCCCTCTGTGGTGTCTGGGAAAAAGGAGCAGTCAGTCAAACCCAGCACAGGTCAAAGGAGATGCAGGATGGACAGTAACTTCCAGCATGCCTTGGATCATCGGGGGAGGTGGACGTTGGCACTGCTGCGCAAACACAAATAATAGATTTTACCTGGGAACAGGTAGAACCAGTAGAGTCATATGAATGGAATTTGCATGTTCATCAGCAACACTTTGCTTTACAGCTTCAGTAAATATTAATATGCCTTCTTAAATAATGTGTCTACAGATCCTGAGGACTGTCACCATTCCAGTTTTATACTGATTATCACAAAAGGACAAGAATTTACAGTCAAGTTACTGACTTTGTCAGGCTGTAGTTATCACTGCTAACAGTGGAATTGGTAACATCATCATAATATGCTGCCATATTTATGGCTATGCTATATTTCAGTGATTTTATTTTCTTTTTCTTAATTTTTGAAAGTTGTTTTGAGCTATGCTAGAACGTTGCAAAAGAAATTTATGATATTATGGCCTAAAGCTCTTATTTTGTAATTATGACTAAGTCTACCATCTCAAAACTACAAGATTTTATTGAGAACTGTGAGAAAAGATCATCTGAATGAAAGAACCATTTCAAATGGTTACCTAATGACAATATTTGTCAAAAAAGTTAAGATGTGTGCAGTGTAAGTCCAATTAGAAAAAAATGTTGTTTACTATATTCTGCCAATAATTACCATCCAAAGTGGTTTTAGTGTGCTCAATACGATTGACTTCAGTGGCTACTGCAGATTGTAATTTGAAGGCAGTTGTATTATTTATCTGCAAAAGGTTGCTTATACAGTGTAATGCTCCTGTAAATCTACATTGTTTAGTTTTATAAGCCTGTATGAGCATAAACAAACTGCTTACAGCTGGTAAATGTGCTGGACAGCGGTGTTGCCATACTACCAGCTAGTATCTACTCTGGTTAGCAGATGTGCTGCTGTGGGAGGCAATGTCAGTTCTACAAAGCCCACAGAACACCATTTTATTTGGCCTTTATTATGTAGGTCTGCGTTTAAAGAATTCCCACAGTTGACGATAAGACTCAGGCTTTTTGGGATTAAGTCTCATTTCCAGAATTTCTGAGAGTGGAAGCAGTCATAACTGGGGATGAACATGAGCAATGTGACGCATCAATGCGTTTCATGCAAACTAACGTATTTACACGACTGATGTAATCGATTACATTGACGTGTCATTCAGGCCCTGTGGAAAGATTCCGAAATCTACTGATTCTCTAGATTCTATGGATTCCAAATGGCACAAAATATCAAGAATGACCCATG
>NW_018128243.1:246928-248466 GCF_001952655.1 Monopterus albus | reverse complement strand
GCTCTTCCCAAATTGATTTGTCTGTCTGAAATTAGTGAGTAGTTCAGGTCAACAGTGAACTACAAATACTAATAACATGAGCTGCAGTACAGATGTGTGAACTATACGGTAATACCTTGTTTTAGAGAATATAAAGGAGTACTGTTTTACAGTATTTGATTATGTGAAGTTTTAATTATAGCATCAACAGGTAGTTGTGCTTCACAGTAGCATAGAGCTACGCACTGGATATTGGATTTAGCCAAATGAATTGTTCTGTAACTTTGACGTTGCTCTTACATTTTTTGTGTTTAATAACTTAATGAAAAGTTAGAGGTCAGATGGAGCAGAAACTGAGGACAGATGGTGTGTGTGTGGGGGGGGACTTACGCACAAAGTCATTCACATGAATCAATGAGCTTCTCACCATGTCAGCACTGAGTCATATTTACTGGCTTCAGCAGACTGCCATACTTGATTCATTTCCTACATCTCTTTAATTTAGCATGTTTCAGGATTTGTTGCTCCCTATTATGACTGGAAGAGTTCACAAGTTTCAGTGGCTTACTGTACATTTGATATTATTTATATATGCACTATATTGCCAAAAGTATTCACTCATCCATCCAACTCATTGAATTCAGATGTTCCAATCACTTCCATGGTTACAGGTGTATATAATCAAGCACCTAGGCATGCAGACCACTTCTACAAACATTTGTGAAAGAATGGCTCGCTCTCAGGAGCTCAGTGAACTCCAGTGTGGTACCATAATAGGATGTCACCTGTGCAATAAGTCCAGTCAAGAAATTTCCTCGCTACCAAATATTCCACAGTTAACTGTTAGTGGTATTATAACAAAGTGGAAGCAACTGGGAACGACAGCAACTCAGTCATGAAGTGGTAGGTCATGTAAAATCCCAGAGCGGGGTCAGCAGATACTGAGACACATAGTGCACAGAGGTCGCCAACTTTCTGAGTCAATAGCTACAGACCTCCAAACTTCATGTGGCCTTCAGATTAGCTCAAGAACAGTGTGTAGAGAGCTTCATGGAATGGGGTTCCATGGTCGAGCAGCTGCATCCAAGTCTTACATCACCAAGTGCAATGCAAAGCGTCAGATGCAGTGGTGTAAAGCACGCCGCCACTGGACACTAGAGCAGTGGAGACGTGTTCTCTGGAGTGACGAATCACACTTCTCTGTCTTGACAATCCCATGGACAAGTCTGGGTTTGGCAGTTCCCAGGAGAACAGTGCTTGTCTGACTGCATTGTGCCAAGCGTACAGTTTGGTGGAGGGGGGATTATGATGTGGGGTTGTTTTCCAGGAGCTGGGCTTGGCCCCTTAGTTCCAGTGAAAGGAACTCTTAATGCCTCAGCATACCAAGACATTTTTGACAATTTCATGCTCCCAACTTTGTGGGGACAGTTTGGGGATGGCCCCTTCCTGTTCCAACATGACTGTACACCAGTGCACAAAGCAAGGTCCATAAAGACATGGATGAGTGAGTTTGGTGTGGAAGAACGTGACTGGCCTGCACAGAGTCCTGACCTCAACCC